>NC_056725.1:1053613396-1053763396 GCF_019279795.1 Protopterus annectens | reverse complement strand
AAATATGTATTTCATTGTAACAAATTTAATTTTGTATTTGGAGCTTTTCTCCTTGGGTCTCTGCTGAAAAAGGGCATCTCCCAAGCCAGACTAACCCGATTAACAAATTGCAAATAAATAAATAAATTAATTTAAATTTTCACATATAGGCAATTAATTACAATGGCTACTACAGATACGACACACATTATTGTCTTAGACTCTTAACTATACATAAAAATTGTGCAGAAAAGGGGGAATTTTTCACAGTAATCATTATTGCACATTTAGGATTGCGTAACAATATGAATTTAAGAGAATCCCAGTGGGATTATTGCGCCAAAGTTATTGAACAAAAATATGTGATACTACTGTTG
Organism: Protopterus annectens; assembly: GCF_019279795.1. Lineage (NCBI taxonomy): Eukaryota > Metazoa > Chordata > Ceratodontiformes > Protopteridae > Protopterus > Protopterus annectens. The sequence continues at coordinate 1,053,763,040 of NC_056725.1, read as the reverse complement.
GAAATTCCAACATTACAGTACATGTAGCACGGCCTTTTGAAACTGGGCAATTGTTACTTTACACAAAACACTGCTTTTTGAAACAGAACAATTGTTACTTTACATGTAACACTGCCTTTCAAAACGGAGCATTTGTTAGTTTACACATTGCTTCTGAAACAGCTGGCACCCAGGACCGAACACAAACTGCTCCATCAAATTTAAACTTAAATATAGACTATAATAGCTTTTATTAACACTTAGATGCAATTTCTTCATTTATCTCCGCTGCATGCATAATCTATTTTTCAGTGGGATTATATTCGCATAGGTTAACTACTACTACAGGTACAGGACCAAAACGAAAAAAAGTTAGGTAAGTTAACATTGCTGGTTTTGAAGTTCTTGTAAAACTGCCTTCTGAAACAACATTTTCTCAGTCTAATTTCCAATAAGTGTGTCAGTATTACAATTTCCAATAATCATATGTTTTAAAACTTTCTTCCAGTAATTTATTCAAGGATTTATTAATGGTTAACATACACTCATTGTTTAATGTTACCCAGTCTGCTATGCTTTTTCTGGTGTTGATATCAACTTTGTAATGCACACACCATTATTCTTTTGTGGTGTTAACCATATGAATGCACTTAATGTCATTGTACTGTTTTTTTTACTGATCTGATAAATCCCCACCTACTTACTGGTATATAGGTGAAAATGTTTTAGACTCCAAGGTTTTTTTTTTACTTACTTACATCAGTTTCAATAACAGCTATAAAGTGATATTTTTTCTAATTTTCAGGTTATACATTTTCCATTTTATCAGCATAGTCACCTGACCAGACTCTTATCTCTAACTTATTGTAATGAACTTCCCCAGACTCAAGTTAAGGACCCTAAGACTATTGTGCCTTCCTTTCCTGATTAGATGCACCACTTCCTGTAAGTTAGCTGCACACATTGAGAGAAAGTTTATTTTCTATAAAGATTTACACGTATCTGTTTAAGGCTGAGCTTGTGTTAGTCTTGTAACTTGCAACACCTGCAATTTTAGTACGTATGAATATTGGCAGTGGGCCTATCTTCATATGATACCTAATTCTTCCTAAAAGTATAATAACAATCTTTGAATGAATCTATATTTACCCCAGTTATAGGCAGATTATATTTTATGTCATTATATGGAGCTTATTGTAATAGGAGTCAGTCATGCATAACTGTGTCAGTCCACTGCCATAGAATACTTGTAAGTTATTTTAGACTTAGCACACACAGAGCCCTTGTACAGCTCTTGGCACACTATTTACAATTGTTATATCACTAGCCATATTATTTTTTTCTTGGAAAGGGTGGCACATTACTTGACACAACGGATACAAGGTAAATGCATCCAGTCAGTGGGACAGTTAGGCAATTTCCAGTATGGTCCAGACTAGCTGCAAATATGAGTACAACAATATAACCGTTAAATGCTATAACTTCACTGGTCGTCATGCATTTGTTAGTCCTCTTTGCCCATTGTTTAATATGGTAAATGACATCTACTTATTGCAAAACAGATAAGTCAGTGTACTTATGGATGTGCATTGCCAGTGACAGTAGGTATATAAAGTGTATCAATTAGGTACTAGCTGCATAGGATATGAGTACATCACATAAGCTATATCATGTTAGCTACCAATAGGAGCAGATCTGCAGAACAGGGATGAAAGATGAGACCTGTCATATTTTAGCTTAGCCAAATAGTGTGTTTGATTACTTTGAAGTCTCAACTGAGATTGGCTACAGTTCAAATTTTTTTTGGTTTTAAGGAGACTCAGCCAGCAATGTCGATGACCAGGAAGTATCAGTTTCCCTGTTACTATATATATATATATATATATATATATATATATATATATATATATATATATATATATAAGCACACACACACACACACACACATATATATATATATATATATATATATATATATATATATATATATATATATATATATATATATATATATCACATATATATTTATAGGTTCCAGACCAATGGTCGGATGTGTGCTTAGTCGACAGGTGTCCAAGATCAAACACTTCCTGGGGTTGGGGAATATGCTCTTACCTTGTGTTTGTGTGATCTCAGAATTAGTATATCTAATTAGCAGGGGGTGTGGGGACTGCAGCCCCCCCACACACATGGGGGGATGCAGGGAGCTTTGCCCCCCTGCAAAAAAATGTTTTATTTGTTTGTGTTTTTATTTTTTCATGCGCCGAGGCTGTTCCTTGAGGCATGCGCAGTTACCCATTTTGTTGAGATGCAGTGCCCACTGTTTGCAGTGCACTAGAAGTACTTTGATTACCATTCTGCAGCATTTCACTTCTGTTATCTGTAACTGAGGCTCTTGTTTCTGCCCTGCAGGGTATCTGGGACCACTGTGAATTATCCAGCTTGCAATGTGTGCTAAACAATATGAAAATAAATAGAAATGCAGAGGGAAGATAAGAAGTACCAGCTAAATAAAGAATATTTGTATGTGTTTATATAATGACAATGCAATAAGGAGATGGCAGCATGGAATTCACTTTTTAATGTGTTATATTATGAGGTCCCACTGGCTAAGGGGTTGTTTTACTGTGTAACACTATTAGCAATATTTGCAATGGATGACCATTTCTTTTACTTATGAATTTCTATTACAAATGTGCAACAGTATATGAATGTGCATAATAATATAAAGGTCACAGAAGATTAATAATTAAGGATATTGCAGCAATAATTTATCAGAGTGGTGTGAGCTTAACTAAGTATCCTCCCCATAATTAAAAGCAGTGAATTAACAAAGCTAGATGAGCTTTGTGAAGAAAATAATCATGCTTTCATGTCTGCTAAGGTGTTAGTCCCTGCTGTCTTATGTCATCAAGCAGAAGGAACTTACACTTAACCAGTCTGCTTCCTAAGGACCTTTTCGAACAATTTTAACTATGTGTTATCAACTGATCAAGGGCTTTCTGCTGTCACTTTGTCACCATGTGATCTGAGAACTGCTCACAACTGACAGGATGCGAGGTCATGCATGTGACACTCTGGATAGTTGCTGCAGTGCACACAGACATGGCAATCCTTGTGAATTATGTTATCATCTCTGACAGAGCATAGGGAACTGTGTACATAGCCTTATTCTGAGGATGTAGTCAACATGAGTACTTCTGTGGATTTTGTATCAACATCAGTACTTCTGTGGATTTTGTATCAACATGAGTACTGTGGATTTTGTATCAACATGTGCACGTCAATGGATTTTCCACTCAAATTCAGTCTAACTAATCCCTGCTGGCCACTTTGCTATTTAATTTTCTTCTCAACAGTCTTCCTCTTTTTAACACACCCCTTAGATTAAGCCTAAGGCCACACATTTCCTTATGGACATCATTTAATAGTTCCTCTCCTTGTCTCTCCATTATAAATTTGTAACAGTGATACTTAAAACTGTACTTTTCTTTAGTGCAAATGTGTAATGTACATTTAGGGGATAGCTATGTTAATAGACAGCATAGATAGCTAAGATTTTTCTCTCACAATAACATTATTAACAGCTCTAACAAGCCTTATACTGTATATGACAGTATGATAAGTGCTGAACCGAGCCGATATTATTTTGAAGGTATGATTACTTCAGCAGAATGTTGCAAGGAACTGACTGACATTGACAGCCTTAGAATCTCACAGATTGTGGTGGTTATTCCCATCAGGCCCTTTCTTGTACAAATCCCATTCAGTCCAGTCGACTATGTTCCCTCATAGAGCATCCATGTAAATATATTACTGTCTGAGTGCAGGAGTGTATCATCGGACGTGAGAGCTTGAAAATACCAAGCTGATCTTTTCAGCTTCAGATACAAAGCTAGATCTGCTTTGTGAAGAAAATAGTTATGCTTTAATGCCTGCAATGCCAAGGTGCTATACTCTGCTGCCTTACATCATCAGGCAGAAGGAATTTAAATTTAACCAGTCTGTGTTCTTAGGGTTTTATTAACATTTTTAATTATCTTAAAAAAGTGCATTTTTTAATCTATAACAGTACAGAATGATGTCAGTGAAATGCTTCAATTATGATATGCCTATATATAAGCACAGTCATGTATCTAATCTATGATAGTTTACTGGCTACTGAAGGTCCCACTTAGATAAGCATATTATAGGTTCATAGGTTGCTTTTACTACCCACCCCATGATAACCAGCACTACTTATTCCATTCATGTTTGAATGTATTCATCCATTTTTATTTCTGAGTGTTTTACATTTTCGCTACATAATTAGTGAACTAGTGATGATATCAAACCATGCCTCATTTCTTCATAGATTTTATACGTCAGATACTGTACTTTACATTTTATTCTTCTTATGTTTTGTTAAATAACACTGAGCTCTCTGCTCCCTAAGAATTATTGAATCTATGCAAGCTGTTACCGAATTTGGTAGTTTATACTCTGTTATATACAGTGTTACATAGGTTCATAGGTTGGTACTAGGCTATCAGCCCTAGGGCCTATACAAGCCTAGCCATAACAATTCCCTGGCTATTTCTTCCCACACTATTTACTTTAATGGATTATATTTTCCTGGATCTTAGGTGAAAGTGTCTTGTTACAGCAGATGTTCTTTAGTTAGCAAAATGAAATAAATTCATATTCAGGCCTGGTGCCTTTGGGTATGGATCAAAGATTATCTGCTTTGAGGAGGTGCAGTAAACACCCTGACCCCAAATGTATGCACATTCTTGTATTCTGCTGTGTTATATCTCGTTTCTTTCCTGTCTCTTCAGAATAGGTTCATAGGATGATATGTACTTACTAGGCTAATTACCAAAAGGGGCTTTTTAAGCCTAGTCATGCATCCCAAATGTATCCAACAAGTTTGGTGCTCAAGAAGTTACTGTTAGGGACATTTGTAAGCTAAGGCATGCATGGTCAAACATTTACAGTTTGCCTCTATCCATTAGAGATATGGGTGACAGTGACAGACCAGGGCTGAATTTCTGATTTCTATCCACTGATCCAGGTTATGCTTGAATGGGGTCAGGGAAGAACTTTGCTTGTTCCAGAGAAGAGGTATTCTCTGAGACACATACCTGTCCCTCCAACATGTCCTTTTTATGCTGCAAACAAGGTTTCATTCCCTGGATTGGGTAGCTCTGGTGCTATTTGTGCTGTGAATATGCAAGAGGTCCATCAGAGTGGGATCCTCAGATTCCTTGTATGACAGGCATAGATCACCCCTCTACAGTCTGTAGGAGAGTATAGGGATATGGCTTTGAGGCAATCCACATAGGACATGTTAATGCCATGTATTCTTTTTGTCAGGAACCTCAAACATACATGTGCCTGGTTATGTACATACTGAAATGGGCATGTTACTCATTGATGTATCTGATGAAGGCTAAGCACAGAGGAACGATGACCTCCTTGCACCTAGATGCCCTACTTTTGCTCATAAGTTGAACAACATAGAATAATTTCCTTACTACCTTAGGTTATGATCTACATATGTCCCCAAATCCCAGATTATTAGGTCTAGTCTTTGGGGTGTGTTATCAATGAGGTATTTTCCTCAGGTAAATGATTTCTCAAAGGCTACTATAATGCATTTTTTGGCACTGAGTTTTAAACTGTGTCTATGGTACCAGTTATTTATCTATGCTAGCCCTTCCTGGAGGATATTAGTCTCTAGGGTACATCCTTTGTAGTTACAGGCATAACTAAAGAAAGTCTTGTCATTGTCCTTGACCTAGAAGGCTATTTTTACTTTAAAATTGTCTTTGTTAGACCTAATTTGCCCTCTGAGTTGTTTGTTTAGAGAGTTTTTATCTTGTTGGACATTGTATTTCCTGATTTTTGTTATGACTTTCTTCCTTATGTTGTACAGCCTATTGATGATTAGATTCTACCAGGGTGGCTTATCTTTTTGAGTTTGTTCTGATCTTATTTCTGATAGGCATACCTGTCTCTATGCATTTATTAACACAATTGTATGGTGAACAATTCTCATAGGTAATTGTGTTCTTAGGCATGGGGGGGGGGCTTGAAATTTTGTCAGGCTGTCACTTAATAATAGGACGTTTGCCTTACAGTAGTTTCTAAATTCTATGGGATTAGCTGTGGTCGCAGGTTTCATTTTTATTTTTATTTCAAAGGATGTAGCTTTATGGGCTGACCTTATGTGAGAAGACATTATACTAGTGGGGGTGCAGCATTTTCCCATGTTAATGAGGACCAAGTCCAGTATGTTTGCTCCCCTAGTGAGCATGTGGACTATCTGGTCCAGGGTGTGAGTACTTGCAAGTCCAGAAATCTCTGACCCTGCATGTTTGGGACTGTGCATGATTCTCAGTTTATAGAGAAGTAGCTAAGTTGCCCATGAATAGTTTAAGTATGAGTTATGGGTCTCCTGGGTCATGACCGGTGACCTATAGCTAGTAAGGATATGGTATGGGACTTTGACTATTGTAAATTGGACATGGAGAAGCTCAAGCTTGCTATCCTGTTTGACCAGCTTTGTGATGCTCTTGCTATTGATGTAGATTGGACACCTCCACATTTAGTTCTGCCTGTGCAGTAACTGACCTAAATGTGTAGAAGGCATTGTAGCCTTGTACCTCTGGGGTGCTCTCTGTGGCTTTAAACAATTTCTGTGTAACTTCACAGATATCTGCATTCTCCAGGATGAGGAGAACTTGAAGGGAGCTTGAAGGGAGCTGAGTTTCTTTGTTTAGACTTCTAGCAATGAGCAGTAACACCTTCAGATTCCCTTGGGTTGTTTTTTTCCTATGTTAGAAGGTTTTTCAGTTTGGTATTGCCTAGAAAGGCACTATGGCGGAGGGACAATGTTTTAGCCAATATTCAAAAACCCAGAAGGGACAGGTGCAGACCATCCTTGGCAAAGCAAAGTGAGTGATCTGTTAATCATATCTTCCTTTGGAATGACATCAGAAGATAAGCCAATCACTAAACTCAGTCATTGTCTGTTCTTATTGTGGCATCATCCTTGGAGAAGGCAAAATGTCACTCAATACCAGGCTCGCACCAGTTTGGGACACATATAGTCCAGGGAGCTACATCTCAAGTCATTTACACCCACATGGACTATAACAGAGTCATACTGGCATCTGTGGTCAAATGTCCTGAATGCACGAGTGATCTAGTGAATCCTGGACCCTGATAGACAACTGACAGTGACTTTCTCCTTATTAAGCCTGGTGAGTGGACATCTGTGTGTCAAATGATGGAGTCTCCTATGACTAAAATATTGGGTTGTTTGGTGGTCACCTTATGGGCTATGAAATTGGGGCTCCATATGGTGTGGCTGTATGTGTTGTAGTGGGTGTTGTTTTGATGGAATGCTTTTGTGCTGCTGAGGAGATTTGTTGTAGGTCGAATGTCTGGGAGATCTTGAGTTTAGGAAGATTACCTTTAAGAGCCTCAGCATATGTGGGTCTGTGTGTCTGATCCATACTGTGTGGGGAAGGTGTAATGTTGCATTTCTGATAACCTGGTTGGTATTATGTGTGCTTGTATTTAACAGCTTTACCTCCAGTGGCATTGTGCAATAACAGACTAAGTCTTGTCCTTTTAGTATAAATCATGACCTTGTTTTGTGACTTTTCTCTGGAGTGCAAGAGTGTCAAGTCTTTGTTTTGTTATGTTCTCAAAAATGGACACAGTACTACCTGATTCATAGTATGTCCAAGGATTTCTACAGGGACATAACCACTTCCTGGCAGTTCCTTAACAAATGGAGTTTCCTTATTTACTCATACTTGGTTAATCAGGTCAAGCCCCTCTGATCTATTTTTAGTAAAAACTGCAAGAAAGACCTAGCCAAGCTACACTCTTCACAGTGTAATACCTTAGATCTCCTGTAGTGGAGGCCCATGCGATATATGCAAGTGACTTTTTAAGACTACATCACTGTTTCAGCTATATGGCTTCTGAATACTTTTACCTTTTTACTGTTTAAGTCTTTATGGGTACATTCAGGATAATAAAGCCAAACCCCACTAGCTGTAGAGATGCATATTTCGGCATATTTTGACCTTGTCTGTATAGCAAAAGTGAATTGTTTGGTTATACTTTATAAACACAGAGCTTAAAATTACACCTGATATCCATAAACATTAGGGTGCCTGCAAAATATCCCAAATAACATCAAATCAAAGAGAAAAAAGGACACACACAAAAAAACATTCAGTAAAAACTGCAAGAAAGACCTTGTCAAGCTAGACTCCTCATTGCATTATATCTTAAATCTCCAGTAGTAGAGGTCCTTGGTACATATGCAAATGACCCCTTGAGGACATCCCAGTGTTTCAGCTATATGGTTTCTGAATGTCCACATCTTTTTAAGTTTTAAGTCTTTATGGGTACTTTCAGGATATCCACTGTGTATGCAGATTTCCCCTGTAGAGAATACATGTTCAGACCAAAACCTTGTAAGTACTGATAAGGAATGCTGTGATCTGATGTTGTCAATCGTCATTCATTCATGACAGCTGGGTTTCAGTTCCATCCTCGGAACCGACTCGGCTGTTGAAACAAGCTCGCGCCAGCCAGAAACTCTCGAGCTAAGGTTACCCATAGTGCCTGTCTTCCCTTCCCATCAGATCTCGTTTGCCAAGTAGAGTTTCAAGACATGTCAGGCCATGTTTTCAAGCTAAGTGCTTTATTTCTAAATATTTCTTGGTATGTTTTCAATCTTATAGCTCCCATCTTTAATATTTATTAGTCGCTCATTTATTATTATAGTAAAAGGCGGAGGTGTCTCCATATTCATTAAGGATATCCACACCTCCAGGCTAGTTGCTCAGCATAATGCAGCCAATGTTATCCAAGTGCAACTAACTCTGGGAAAAACTGCAATCCAAATTGTGGCTTGCTACAGATCCCCCACCATGTCCCAGGATTCCCACTCCTCTTTTCTTGATATACTGGAAAATATTAGGGTTCAACCAAACACCCTAATACTGGGCGATTTCAACTACCCCACCATTAACTGGGAAAACTATTCATGTACCAACACCTTCGCTCAGCGCTTTCTGGAATTCATAAATTCCAATGCCCTGGATCAACTTATCCACACCCCCACCAGGGGCAACAATATCCTAGACCTAGTCATTACCAACATGAGTGACTGGTGTTCCACACCTGAAGTCAACTCCTCTTTGATCAGATCCGACCATAAGCTAATCACCCTAGATATCCACATCCCACCCCCAACCCCTATTAAGGAAACCATGATAAAAAAACTTCTCCAAAGCCAACTTCATGCTTCTTAAGACAGAAGTGGTGAACTTTATGACACCCATGCAGATGGACAATACAGTTATGACTGCTGAATCCTACACAAATGCACTCTATAAGCACTTACATGAGTGCATGGATCATGCTATCCCAAACAGAACCAAGATGCTATCCTCCAAAAAAAGGAGGTCAATCTGGTGGTCCCCTGCCATAAACAAACTCTACAACAGAAGGAAAAAATTGTTGCAAAATAGAGTAAAATCCCATGAGTGGAGGAGCTCCCTGGTCACCCTCAGCAAGAAGCTGAGATCCCTTATAAGATCCTCCAAAGCTAGCTATGAAAACAAGATTGCCACTGATTCTAAGGACAACCACAAAGCATTCTATATCTATGTCAAGAATCTCAATGGCAACATCCAGATCTGCTCTGAGTTACAGCACAATGGCACAAAAATTACAGAACCAACTGATATTGCCAACATCCTGGCAGATAGGTTCAGTGCTAACTTTACCCCCCTCTCACCCCCTAAAGGGCCCATATCCATACAAGAAGAATGCAGAGTCCCTGTAATCACAACTTCACAGGTAAAAGCAGCCCTCTCTAAAGCCAAAAACACAGCATCCATGGGACCGGACAACATCCCAGGCTGTGTTTTACACGAACTTCAGAACAAACTGGCTCCCCACCTAAGCACCATGTTCAATCATAGCGCCATGTCAGGCTTTGTGCCCACTGAATGGTGCACAACAACAGTTATCCCACTCCACAAAGGGGGAGCCACCACTGATCCTGGGAACTATCGTTCTATTAGCCTGACAAGCCTGGTCTGCAAGGCCATGGAATGTATCATCATGGAATTCATAAACAAAGACATTGCTAACCTCCAAACTCTGGACCCCACCCAGTTCTGGTTTGTGAAAGGCAGATCTTGCCTCCTGAACCTGGTCGACTTCTTTGAGACAGTCACCAAAGCCATAGACAAGGGTAAGGTGGTTCACACAGCCTATTATGACCTCGCCAAGGCTTTCGACACCATCCCCCATTCTGGAATTATAGCTAAACTCACTAAACTAGGTATAAATTCCTATGTCACAAGATGTGTTGCCAACTGGCTCACTGACAGAACCCACACTGTAAAAGTTGCAGACTCCAAATTCTGACTTCAAACCAGTGACAAGTGGAGTACCACAGGGTTCAGTCCTGGGACCTCTCCTGTTTGGTATCTACTTCTCTGAAGCACAGACTAACACAGAAGGCCTCTGGCTAATGAAGTTCGCAGATGACTGCAAACTAGGAGCTATAGTCGAGTCCCCAAATTATGTGGACATCCTACAGAAGGGCCTCACTGAGACAGATGCCTGGTGTCAGAGCCATGGCCTGAAGCTCAATGCCAAAAAGTGCATTGTTATCCCCTTTGGTAAAAACTCTGTACCCATGAAATACCACATAGGCGGCAGTCTTCTTAACACCGAATGTGTGATAAGAGACCTTGGGACCCAGGTGGATAGTAGTCTCTGCTTTGATAATCACATTGTCACAGTAGTCAGGAAATCCTTCTACTTGGCACACTTCATCACAAAAGGGTTGTTATCCAGGAAAAAAGAGGTCATTGTTCCCCTCCACTCGACACTCATTAGACCCATTATAGAGTACAATGCCCCTTTTGGAATGTACCTCACAATACATCTGTAGCAGCAGCTGGAAAGGCCACAGAAGTACCTCACAAAGAGAATTACTGGCCTCAAACAGATGCCCCACACCGATCGTCTCAAAAAACTCCAGCTTTACTCTGTATCATATCGCCTACTCTGAGGTGATCTCTGCTAACATATAAAGCTATGTCAAACCCAGATCTGTTGGACATGCTACACCTAAAGAAATCCCAATCCCTCCGAGCTACATGCTGTAAGGACCTAAACCTTGTCACCACAATAAACAGGACTTGCTGGAGGGATAGATTCCTGTCCCAGAGACTTCCTATACTCTGGAATAAGCTACCCATCTATGTCAAGCAAATTCCTCATTAACACTCTTCAAGAAAAATCTTGATGAGTGGATGGGAAATAGGAAATACACCCCCAGGATCACTTCTGTGGCTCTGCTCGACAGGGGCACAGGAAATTAACTTTCTTAGGTTGGCGTAAGCCAGGGAATGTTGTTGGCTAGACTTACTTAGGCACTTGGGACGATAGCCTAGTACCTACCTATAAACCTATGAACCTATAAAAGCATGAGTGCTGTTTTACCCTAATTTTTACTCTTTCGTTTTTCTGCTTACCATAGTTGATATAGGCCCCTCCCTTCCCTCTTACCTCAGGTAATTCTTAAATACCATAGTTGGTATTCTTTCCTTTCTTCTTCTTCTTCTCCTTTACCCTTTTGGGTATTTCTCTCACTACCATTGTTGATACACCCAAAAAAACATCTTTCCTTACTTAGCTCTGTTATTTAACTGTTGTGTGTGTGGTCACGTAAATGGTGGTTAATTACTCTAGTGACTTACCTTAGAAATGGCTGACAAAAAAGGTACAACTGGTTTTAAACAGTGTGACAAATGTGGCAGGAAGATGCCCAACTCCGATGGGTATCTTTCCTGCTCTTATTGCTTGGGGGGTTCCCCACTTGGAATTCAGCCTCCATTCAACCTCTGTAAGGGTTTTAGTCCCTGGACCCTTGCAGAGTGTTGAAATAAGTTGATTCTTTGAAGCAGAGGTGTCAAAACCTCCTAGAAAGGAAGCAAAAAAGAGGAGTCATTCGGTTCCAGCCTTTCCTCATTCTCAGGAGCCAAAATCATCCAGAGGCCAGGTTTCCACGGAACCAAGATCAAAACACTCAAAATCAGCACCAACAACTGTCTCACCACCACAGTCTACAGCCCCTTCCACGGTGCCATCTATCTTTATGGAACCGACTAAAACTACTATGGTACTGACCCCTTCCACGGTACCTCAGACCCTCTCAGCACCAATAATAGTTTCTCCCATAAAACTGGTCACTTCCCCTAACACAACCTTCTGGTCATTCAACGACAGTGCCAAAGGTCAAAACCCTAGGCAGGACTTGATATTCCCCATCAATTGAGCCCTTTATTGGTCAGCAGCTTAGTCTATTTATTGATCATCCTGAATCTCCCTTGGGGAATTCCATTCGTTTCACTAGGAGCCTTTCGGAGCTTGAGGTAGTTAGACTAGTAGATCAGCTCTTGGCAGCCAAAGGTATTCCAACCCCTTCTAGGACCTCCCTCCCACCCAGAGCCAAGGTTTTTTCTTCACAGACTCCAACTTATCTTCCTCCTTTGACCTCCCTTCAGGATTTGGATCCCTCGATACCAACGCCTCTCCTGATGCCAACTTCTTCGGTATCAATGGTGGATCTCACCTTGGTGCCGGAATCCACTCTGTGGACCTCATCTCAGTCAAAGCTGACCCACCCATGAGACTGTGACATGGCTATCAACTCTAGAATTCCTAGTACAACACCAATTTTTTACACAGCGCTGTCTACGGTTTCGGTTGCTTTAACAGTTCTGAGCCCTCTTGTGGATCCTTCTCTGGGAGCGGGCTCATTGGAGCGGGGTGTGACCCCGGTTCCGAGATTGTCTTTCTTGGTTCTGGGCTCCCATCCCTCTTCAGGCAGGCCTGCCTTTCAGATTATGGAGAGAACGCTCACCACAGCAGGCTCACATTTGGCACCCTCAATGTCAGATTCTCATATCTATGTGTCCTCTGGTTCACAGCTGTCACAGTCTACTACTTTGGGGAAGCAGGCATGGGAGCAGCAAGACACTCTACTGCAGGGTACCCTCTCTTCAAAGTCCTCTTCAGACCTCCCCCCAATGAGCCACCCTGTAAGAGATCGTGCAAGTGGAAGCATGTTGATTCTCTGGAAGAATCTCTCACCCAGGATACAGACTTCGATGAAGGGGAAGAGTCCCCAATGTCACCTCCTGAAGATGTCTACTTTGGAGATATCCTAGAAATCTTAAAGCAGAGGGGTAACTGGAAGCCCACCAACCCTTCCTCTGAGGAATCTGTCTTTTTGCAGGCTTTCCATGCCCAACTTTCTACTTCCTGGGTGATGCCACCTGCAGATGAGTTAGTCAACCTCATTGTGCAGCATGCTTGGTAGGCCCCTGACACCATAGAGCCAATCCCCTGGAGACCAGACAAAGTACACTCCCTCCCCAGAGGATCACCCCCACTGGTCCAAGGGTTTAGCGGTAGATGCTATGGTGGTGGCGGCAGCCACAAAGAAGGAACTCGCAGAGGAGAGTCCTACCGTCCTTCCTCCAAACCAAGAGTCTCAGACATTGGACAGATTAGGGAAGCGGGTTTATGCTTCAACAACCTTTGCCATTCAGTCATTGAATTATCTGGCACATTTTACCTGTCTTCAAAGGGACCTGATCACTGAACTCTCAGGAATCCTAGCAGGAGCAGTGTCTGATGAGGTACGTGACAAGGTTTCCTCCCAGCTTGCGACCCTAGAATCTATCTCTAACTCTTCTATGTGGTTGATTGTACATACAACTGAAGGGGTGGCCAGAGCAGCAGGTGGAGGCATTGTCATGAAACATCACACCTGCATGAACGTGTGTGATTTCATGGACCCTTTCAAGTCTTCCTTTATCAATGCTCCCACTGACGCTTCCTCGTTGTTTGGCCCAAAAGTTAAAGATACATTAGCCAGTTGTGAAAAGGATGGAAAGAACCTTTCTGCTGTGGGCATATGTTTTTCCGCTCCTCAACAACCCTATTCCAGGAATCAGAGGAGTGGGAAGATGTGGTTCAGGAAGTTCCAACGACCTTTTCAGGACAAGTGTGGTGAGTTTTCTCCCTGGAGCAGAGGGGCAAACTCATCAGGAAGATGCCCCTCCTGTGGTAGAGGGGGCCCACATAACCATGGTTCCAGAGATTCTTTCTCTGGGCAACCCTATCAGTGCTCCTGAGGAGTGGCCTAATTGCTTACCTCTGGAGGCAGTTTGGGGAAGGTTCTCACTGCACCACTTGGCCTGGCATTCAATAACATCAGATTCTTGGGTGCAGACAATAATTACCAGAGGTTACCGTATCCCCTTCAATCTTTATCCAAAGCTGCAAAGACAAACCCCCGACATTCCACCCAGTCAGAGGGATGAAAAAGCTCAAGAAATTCAAAAGCTGCTCAGAAAAAGATTCATCCAAACAGTCCCACCAGACCAAGTAGGATCCAGATTTTACTCAAGATTCTTTTTAGTGCCAAAAAATACAGAGGACTGGAGGTCAATTCTAGACCTCAGTATCTTGAATAAGTTTGTCAAACAGACAAAATTCCAGATGTTCATGGTTTAGTCTATCCTTCCTTTTCTGGAAAAAGATGATTGGATGTGCTCTATAGATCTTCAGGATGCATATGGACAAGCACTCCAGAAGATATCTCCACTTCTGGCTGGGAGCCAGTCATTATCAATTTCAAGCACTTTGTTCTCACCACAGCCCCCAGGGTATTCACCAAATGCATGGCAGTGGTAGCAGTTCATCTGAGACTGCAAAGATTCTGGGTGTTTCCATATTTAGACGATTGGTTCCTTACTGCCCCCACCAGGCATCTAATGCTTCACACCTTATACTACACTCTGGGACTGGCAGAGCTCTTAGGCATTTCAATAAACAAAGAAAAGTCAAATCTAGAACCCACTTAAAAGTTGGATTTCATCAGAGCAACATTCAACAAAAGATCCTGTCTGGTTGCTGTACCTCTTCACAGATTACAAAGGTTAAGGTCACAGCTCCAAGCGATACTCTCTCAAGACATAGTCCCAGTTCACTTAGTCTTACAAATACTAGGGTCAGTGGCAATGACAATCACCCTAGTTCTCCTGGCAAGATTCCACATGAGGCTGCTTCATTGGCTCATAGCGTCACAGAGGTCTCTGTTAACTCACCCCATGTCCTTTCCAATCTGCATAACAAATCGATGCAAGCAGGAACTGAATTGGTGGGTGAAGTCAGAGGAGTTATGGGGTCATCCTTTTTCACCCCCTCAGCCCAAGGCCATAGTGACCATGGATGCATCCCTGATGGGGTGGGGAGGATATTTTCAGGGAAAGATGGTTCAAGGCACATGGACCCCTCAGAGGTCAGTTTGCATATCAACATCCTAGAACTGAGGGTGGTGCTTTTAGCGTTGCAAGCATTCCAATCTGCCCTCCCATTGGAGGCAATTGCTATCCAATCAGACAACATGTCCATTGTTTGGTACATCAAGAAACAGGGAGGAAGCAGATCCTATCCATTATGTTGGAAAGCCATGAGGGTATGGCAATGGGCAATCGCCTCCAACCACTTTCTGATAACAACGTGCATTCCTAGGAATTCTAACATGAATTGTGGACAAACTGAGAAGATGTATTCTCCTGTCTCATGAGTGGTCTCTCAATACAATAGTAGCAGCGGAGATCTTTTGTCATTGGGGTCAGCCTTGCTGTGATCTGTTTGCATCTCCCATGAACCACAAATGCAGCAGCTACTTTGCCATAATCACCCTCAGAGAGAGTCCCTGAGAGATGCTCTTCTGCAAGATTCACCCACGGGTCTGCTTTATGCCTTTCCTCCAATTCCTCTAATACCCAAGTTCTTAAGAAAGCACAAAGGTTGAGAAGCAAAGTGATCCTCATTGCACCCTATTGGCCCCGTCAAGTCTGGTTCCCCTTTCTTTGGCCTCACCTAGTTCATCATCCATGGATACTGGACCCAACTCCAGGGCTTCTGTCTCATCCGCAGGGGCTGATCCATCCCAGCCTACTAACTCTCAAGTTGTATGCTTGATACCTCCACTTCCAGTAATTGCCAGGCAGAATAACCTATCTTCCCCAGTACAAAAGATACATCTGGCTTTCCATAAACCATCCACCAGGAAACTTTACCTTAGTAACTGGAACAGATTTGTGATCTGGTCTCAAGGAGAAGGTCTAGACCCATTTTCAGTCTCAATTAATAAGGTGTTGGAATATTTGTCAACTTTACTCAAATCAGGAGCTTCGGCTTCTACTATTAGAGTTCATTTGGTGGCTATTTCAAATTTCCATAATGGCTCCAATGATTTTTCCCTGATATCTCACTGCCCCTGCAAAACTTTCCTAAAGGGAGTTATGCATTTAAAGCCACCTTTTAAAGAGCCCATTGAACCTTGGAATTTGACATTGGGCTTACAAACTTTGACTCATCAGCCCTTCAAGCCAGCAGCCACCTGTGACATAAAATTTTTATCTTCAAATTCCTTATTCCTGGTAGCTATCACTTCAGCCAGAGAATATCAGAATTGCAGGTCTTGTGTGTAAAGCATCCATACATCATTTTTCATAAGAGAGAGTATAACTTAGGACTAACCCCTCCTTTCTACCCAAAGTTGTTTCAAACTCAGATATTATCCAATCCACTGACTTGCCAGTTTTCTTCCCAAATTTTTCAAACAAAGAAGAATATTGCTTGCATTTGTTGGATGTACACAGACAATTACATTTTTACTTGGACAGAATGAAACCCTTCAGGAAATTGGACCAACTGTTCCTGTCCTTTTCAGGTCCTCAACTGGGCAAACCAGTTTCCAAAGTCACCTTGTTGAAATGGTTGAGAGATTGTATCACCTTTGTTTTTCATCAAAATAAAATGAGTCTATCAACTAAAGTCAAGGCTCACTCTACCAGGTCAGTTTCCACTTTGGTGACCTTCTATTCTAGGGCCTCCATGGATGACAATTGCACAGCAGCTACTTGGGCTACCCCTCATACCTTTATCACTCATGACAAATTGGATATGGTCTCCAGGAGAAGAGCATCCTTTGGCTCTATGGTGCTCAGAAATATCCTCCCATAGGGCCTCCCGGGACATAAAGTAGCTTGGAACTCGGTCCCAGATGTCGGGAATGAATGAATATTGACAGCATCAGATAAAGAAGTTATGTTTTTATCATAACGTTTCATCTGTGTTGCTGATCTTCATTCATTCTTGACATCCCACCCTCTTACCCTCGCCAAAGGCTCCTGGGGGTCTGGAACTAGTCCTGGTTAAGTAGGAGGGCAGTTGCTCAGTCAAAGCTTCAGCTTTTTGTTTTATAGCTTCATAGGTGTGTACTAGGCTAATGGCCCTGGGGCCTTTACAAGCCTAGCCATAGGATTTCCCTGGCATAGTGCCACCCGACCTTAGCTCCTAGTGCTTCTGTTGAATAGAGCCACTGGAGTTATCCCCAGGGTGAATTTTCTGTTTCCCATCCACTCATCAAGATTTCTCTTGAAGAGGGTCAGTGAGGGGCTTGCTTGACATGTATGGGAAGTCTGTTCCAGAGCATGGGCAGTCTCTGGGTTATGAACCTGTCCCTCCAGCATGTTCTGTTAATTTTAGTAATAAGGTTAAGGTTTCTGGAGCATGTGGTGCAGAGGGATTGGAATTTCCTTAGATGTAGCATTTCTGACAGAGCTGGGTCAGACGTGGCTTTGTAAATTAAAGCAGAGATTGCCTCTAATTAAGCGATATGAGACAGAGAATAGTTGGAGCTTTTTTAATCTGTCCATATAGGACAAGTGTTTAAGGCCTAGGATCCTCTTTGTGAAGTACTTTTGCGGCCTCTCCAGTTGTTGCAGGTGTCTAGTGAGGTACATGCCAAATGAGGCATTGTACTCGATGATTGGCCTAATGAGGGAAGAGTAGAGGGAGACAAATATCTCTTTCTTCCTGGATGCAAAACCCTTAGTAATGAGATGTGTCACATAGAAGGACTTTCTTACCACAGTGGCAATGTGGTGATCAAAAGAGAGGTTGCTGTCAACCTGTGTTCCCAGATCTCTTATAACACCTTCTGTGTTCAGTGGACTACCATCAATGTGGTAATTCATGGGAACCGGGTTTTTCCCAAAGGGGATGACGACACATTTTTTGGCATTGAGCTTAAGGCCATGGTTCTGACACCAGTCGTTCATTTCAGTGAGGCCATTCTGTAGGATGTCAGCATCACTTGGGGAGTTAATAATAGCTCCCAACTTGCAATCGTCTGTGAACTTTGTCAGCCAGAGTCCCTTCATGTTGGCCTGGACTTCAGAGAAGTAGCTACCAAACAAGTGAGGACCCAGGACCGTACCCTGTGGAACTCCACTTGTGACGAGTCGACAGTCTGACTTGGAGTCAGTTACTTTCACACTGTGGGTTCTGTGAGTCAGTTTGCAACCCACCTAGTGATATAGGGGTTGATGCCAAGCTTTGTGAGTTTTTCTATGATTCCTGAGTGGGGAATGGTATCAAAAGCATTGGGCAGATCAAGGTAGGCTGTATGAACCAACTTGTCTTCATCCACAGTTCTGGTAACTGACTGAAAGAAGTCGACCAAGTTGAGCAGGCATGATCTACCCTTCATAAAACCAAACTGTGTGGGATCCAGCGTTTGGAGATTCCCTATATCCTTGTTTATTAAGTCCATGATGATGCGTTCCATAGCTTTGCATATCAGACTCATCAAGCTAATGGGGCGATAGTTCCCAGGGTTTGTAGTCACTCCTCCTTTGTGAAGAGGGATGACTGTAGCAGTGCGCCATTTGGTAGGGACAAAGCCTGAGGTGAGGCTGTGATTGAACAGAGCACACAGGTGAGGTGCTAGTTCACTCTATAATTCATGTAGAACACAACCAGGGATATTGTCAGGTCCCATAGAAGTTGTATTCTTGGCCTTGAACAGTGCTGTTTTAACCTGTACAGCAGTAATACTGGGTGCCTGGCAATCTACTGCTATTGTGATTGGTCCTTTGGGAGGGGGAGAGAGGGGTAAAGTTAGCACTGAATTTGTCAGCCAGTATACTGGCAATATCTGTTGGCTCAGTATAGGAGGTACCATTGTGCAGTAGCTCAGAGCACATGTGGGTATTGCCATGGAGATCTTTGCATAACTATAGAAGGCCTTGTGGTTGTCTTTACTATCTGCTGCAATTCTGTTTTCATAGCTAGCTTTAGAGGATTTGATGAGGGATCTTAACTTTTTGTTGAGGCTGATAAGGGAGTTTTTCCAGTCTTGGGACTTCACCTTATTCTGCATCAGTTTCCTCCTTCTGTTGTAGAGTTTGTTTATGGCAGGGGACCACCAGATTGGCTTTCTTTTTTTGAAGGAGAGCATCTTGGTTCTATTGAGTATGGCAAGATCCATACATTTGTGTACGTGTTCATACAGTGCATTGGTGTATGACTCTGTAGTCATGCAACTATTCTCCATTTGCATGGGTGCCATAAAGTTAGCTACCTCTGTTTTTAGGAGCCCAAAGTTAGCTTTGGAGAAGTTTTTCATGGTGGTTACCTTTGCTGGGGGGGGGGATTTCTAAGATAATTAGTTTGTGGTTAGATCTAACCAGGGAGGAGCTGATTACTAGTGTAGTGCAACAGTCACTCATGTTAGTAATGATCAGGTCAAGGATGTTTCTACCTGTAGTGGGAGTAAGAACGAGCTGGTCCAGGGCATTGGAATTAATGAACTCCAGGAAACGTTTGGCAAGTGTATCGGTACATGAGTAGTTTACACAGTTAATGGAGGGGTAGTTGAAGTTGCCTAGTAAGAGAGTTTTAGGTTCTGATTCTGTAGTCATGCAACTATTCTCCATTTGCATGGGTGCTGTGAAGTTAGCCACCTCTGTTTTTAGGAGCCCAAAGTTAGCTTTGGAGAAGTTTTTCATGGTGGTTACCTTTGCTTGGGGGGGGTGGATTTCCAAGGTAATTAGTTTGTGGTCGGATCTACCCAGGGAGGAGCTGACTACTAGTGTAGCGCAACAGTTGCCCATGTTAGTAATGACCAGGTCAAGGATGTTGCTACCTGTAGTGGGGGTAAGAACGAGCTGGTCCAGGGCATTGGAATTAATGAACTCCAGGAAATGTTGGGCAAGTGTATTGGTACATGAGTAGTTTACCCAGTTAATGGAGGGGTAGTTGAAGTTGCCTAGTAAGAGAGTGTTAGGTTGGACCCTAATATTCTCCAGGGTGCTTAGGAATGTGGAGTGTGTGTCTTGGGACATGGTTGGGGACCTATAGCAGGCTATGACCTGAATCGCTGTCTTACCCAATGTTAGCGGCACCTGAAGTATCTTTGATGCATTACATTGGCCTACCAGTCTGGAGGTGTATGCATCCTTTATGAATATGGAAACACCACCACCTTTGGAACTTCGGTCCGAGTTCTGGGGCTGAAAGGTGTGGAATGTGTTATAGCCTGATAGTGCAGGGGTGCTTTCTGCTGCATTGGACCAGGTCTCTGTTACAGCACAAATGTCGATGTATTGCATTTTAAGGAGTGCTTTGAGTGAGTGCATTTTGAGATTTAGACTTCTAGCGTTGAGCAGCATGACCCTCAGATTGCAATTGTTTGTAGCTGTTATGGTGGTAATTTGGTCTTTGGAACACCACCTAAAAAAAGCACTATAGGGGTGGCAAGAGCCTTGGCCAGTATCCAGAAGCCCAAGGGTGACAGATGCAGGCCATCTCTGGCAAAGCATCGAGGTGTGTCAATCATGTCATCCCAGGCAGACAGATACTGGATCCCCTTAGAATGACACCAGAAACTTAGCCAGTTGTTGAAATCAATCATTTTCTGCTTGTACTGTGGTATCATTCTGGGTGATGGTAGGATGCTGCTCAGGGCTAGGATCATACCTGCCTAGGCTACATAATCTGAGAGCTCCTCCATGTCTCTTTTCATGTAGTCCAGGGAGGTACATCTCAGGTCATTCACACCCACATTTGCAATGACAGAGTCATATTTGTACCTGTTGTTGAGGGACCTGAGTGCGTGCGTTATATGGTGGATCCTGGCACCTGACAGGCAGCTGATTGTTACTTTCTCCTTATTCACCCTAGTGAGTGGGACATCAGTGTGCTTCACTATCAAGTCACTTATGACTAGTGTGTTGGGCATGCTGTTTTGTCTTATGGGCTTTGGTTGAGTGGCACACTGTTTAGGAGAGTTATGTGTCTTGTGATTAGTGTTGTGTTGTGGTGGTCAAGTGTGTTTCTGCCTTGGAGGTCTCTGCTGCTTGGGTAGATCTTTATTGAGAGCCTCTATGGGCAATCTGAAGGGAAGGGAAGAGAGGCACTATGGGTAACCTTAGCTCAAGAGTTTCTAGCTGGCGCGAGCTTGTTTCAGCGGCCAAGTTGGTTCTGAGGACGGAACTGAAACTCAGCTGTCAAGAATGAATGAAGATCGACAACACAGATGGAACGTTATGGTAAGAACATAACTTCTTTTTATGACTTACACAAACAATATCAACAGAATAATATTTATTTATTTATTTATTTAAACTTGTTTACTGGGGTAGAGTACTGATCAAAACTTACCAATTTTAGGTTCAGCTAGGGTTGCTGAACAACAACTGAAACAGCAATACAGTATGTACAGAACAATGTAGACAAACGTTTACTGCAGTAACATAACACTGGTAAAGTCTATGATATTACAGATGGACTAGTATTTAAATGCTTGCAGTGATTCAGCAGTGAAGGGAAACATAAGTATTACTACAATGAGAATTGGATTAAATAAGTTTTAAATGCCAGGTATTTTTTATCCAGTTTAAAATATCATATTTGTATAAACATTGGAATCTGGTCAGGTTAGGTCCTGTTTTTATCTAGATGAAAACCAATGTGTTTCAGAGTAGAAATCACATCCAGACCAGACTGTGAGGCGCATGGCTATGAAAACAGAGGGCTTTCATCTAATCCAAAATATGCCATCTAACAACATTAGTTTAATCCTTTTATGTTTATGATCTTTCTCCCTAGTCTTAAACATTGCTTTCAAAGAGATTAGTGCTGCCTCTGCATGCTTTTTTTATATTGCCTCCTGTTTGATAATAATGATTGAATCACTTCAGTGGTCAGTGGCTAACATCAAGTCCTTCATTTTGCTGTCAGCAGGCCATGGTTCACTGAACTGAATACACTGGCAAAGTTCAGAACCTATGCTAAGAATCAGTTTGGATGGCATCTGTAGCCAGGATTAGGCACCTGTGAAACCCATGGCCAAGGAGGGTGGAGTGGCCTGATGACTTGCTGATGCGGGCCACAAGGAAAGCAACAGTAGCGTCTGGCCATAGGGAGATGCACAGATGCCTATAAACAGCAGTAGCAGGCTGATGCTGGTGTTCACTTCTATTTGTTTTTCACTGCTCAGAGCAGTGCAACAGCTGGAAATGGACACAATGTAAGTAAAGCTGCAATCTTTCAGGTATGCCTCATTCAAGAATTTATTGGCTACAATATTTTTTTTTGTTCGTTTGCCTTTTTTTCCACCATCTATGGTAGCAACACTGAATGGAATAGATGTCATCCAAACTCTTCTTGCAAAATCAGGACCTGCCTGGTTGCAGCATCTGGCCAATTTTTTACTGCTTCAACAAGGAGGAATGCTTACTGTCAACCATCCCTGATTTTTTTTTCATATTTTTGCCCATCCTTCATAGACGATCTGAAGTAGTTACTTCATTTGATCTGCAACCTGTGGGAGTCGGATCCGACCTGGCAGCTTTCCAAGCTTCAAGATCTGAGCTCCTAGCTCCTCCCCTACCCATAATCGCTTGCTACCAACCACATTACCTCAGATCGTTTTTTGCCGCGGCTAAAGACGGTTGCTTCTCTGTGAAGAGCTCCTAGCATTTGGTGAGATTGTTCCTTTTTTTCAATAGAAAACCTATTTCTTAAATATTTCTAGTTAAGTACGTGTGTGTGTTGTTTTATCTAAACCTTGTTTAAAAAAAAAAAAAAAAAAAAAAACCCTTAGTTTTTAACTTGTCTCTCCCCCTCCCCCCCTTAGTGTTTGGGTGTGTGTGTGAGAGGATAATGGCTGAATCCAAAGCTATTTTTTCGAAGTGTACTGAGTGTGGCCACAAGCTTTCCCCAGCTGATGGCCACACTCAGTGCGTTTTATGTCTGGGGGCAGCTCATTTGTCGGAGGCCTGCCAAATATGTGTGGCCTTCAACCCTCGGGCACTTAGGGACAGGAAGAACAAGCTGATCCTGGCGGGAAAACTCCCTCAGGAATTGGCTTCTTCTTCCTCTCCCAGCCGGGCCCAAGCTACTTCTGTAGCTTCAGCGCCGGCCACTCCTGTAGCTGTACCCAGGACTCAACCTCCCTTATCTGGTACTAGCACTGTGGAGTCTGGGTCTTCTTCCCATAAGGAGAAGAAAAAGCATAGAGAGAGGGAAAGTCATTCTTCTAAAAGACGGGCCGAGTCTCATCCCTCGGCTCCACCTGAGAAGTTACTGAAGTCCCCTGAGAAGGTCTCTGGATCCTTGTCCTCTTGGCTCCGTTCACCTTCCTTTTCTCCGGAGCCGGAGGAGGAGGATAGGTCTCCCTCGAGGTCTTCGTGGCGGCCTTCCCGGCCTGCCTCGACTACTTCTTCGCGGTCCACCAGAAGCATCTCCGAGGCAGACATGGATCGGATGATGCGAAGATTTTTGCAGACCCAGATGCAGATGGGGATGCTCTTGCCTCCCCCCCCCCCTTGGGAGGGACAGCAGCCCCCATCTTTACCCGATCGCTCCTTCTCCAACCCGTTTTCGGGTTTCGGAGTTGTCCGATCCAGGCCCTTTCAGATCCGGGGATACATCGGCGCCGACAGGGATGGTATCTTCGACGCCGACTATGCCTTCGAGCTTGTCGGATCCAAGCTCTCGGGGCCGAGGGTTGAGCATCAGATCCGAGGGGATGGTTGTGTCTTCGGCGTCGATTGGGTCGGAGCACACCACTACCTCGGGTCTGATTGTTTCGGCTCCGACCCCGATCATCTCCTCGGAGCCGAGGAGGTTGCTTTCTCAGGCTGGTGATGGCGAATCTCCTTCAGCTTTTGAGGTGGTTGAGAGGGTACTGTCGAGATCATCCAGGTCCCCGATCAGGCCTTCAGATCCACCCGTACCCCCACTGTATCAGGGTCTGTCTTCAATCATCCATCCATCTGGACAGCCTGCCCAAAGCCTCCAGTTAGTTCCCAGGGAGGAACAACACCCGGTAGACGAGCCTTCTTCGGACAGTCCTGCTGAAGAGGTACCTCGAAAGCACCAGTGCAAAAGGAGGCACCTGGACTCCCCCAAGTCCATTACCACGGATACGGATTTGGAGGATATGGAGGGTTCCCCAAGGTCACCCCCCGAAGATGTCTCATTTGGAGACATCATGGAAATGTTGCGTATAAGAGGTGGGTGGTCTGCCCAAAAACCCTCCCTGGACGAATCCGTATTTCTGGAGGCCTTTGAGGCAGGCCCATCTACCTCCTGGGTGTCCCCCCCAGCCGACCCCTTGGTGGACTTAATTACCACCAGGGCTTGGAAGGAGCCCGACACCGTGGAGCCTATCCCTAGATGCCCGGATAATGTCCTCAGCCCTCCTTCTGATAGACCTTCTTGGTCCAAAGGCGCACCGGTTGATGCTATGTTGGTGGCGGCTGCCACTAAGAAAGAACTTGCCCAAGAAAGTTCCTCGGTCCATCCGCCAGACAAGGAGTCCCGGACTTTGGACTGTATTGGGAAGCGGATGTTTGCTTCAGCAACCTTTGCCATAAGGTCGCTAAACTACATGGCACACACTATCCGGCTGCAACGTGACCTAATCAAGGAATACGCTGCAGCCCCTCCGGAGTCCATGTCGGTCTCAGACAAAAAGGTTTTTGAGACTCGAATGGCCACTCTAAAGTCCATCTCAAATACATCTATGCGGCTTCTTTCCCATGCCACGGAAGGAGCCGCTAGAGCCAGCGGAGCGGGAGTAGTCTTAAGACGGCACTCCTGGCTCCGCCTCTGTGACTTCACGGATCCCTTCAAGGCGTCCTTCGCGAACGCCCCTTACGATGGTTTGGCCTTATTTGGCTCAGCAGTTCGCAACACGCTTGTCCAAAGCGAGAAGGATGGGAAGACGCTGTCGGCCATCGGAGTCCGCTTCTCAAACCCCCAAAGATCCTTTTCTAGGAATCAGAGGGGGCAAAAGAAGCTGTGGTTTTGTAAATCTCAGCAATCCCGTCCTGCTGCGGACAACTCGTCCTCTAGAGGCAGAGGAGGACAAGGTGGATGCCGGCCCAGGGGCAGAGGGGGCCCGCGTAATTTCGGGTCGAGAGAACCTTTCTCGGAGGGACCCGCGCAACAGCCCTGAGGGCTTGCCCGACTGTCCCTCTCTGGAGGCAGTCAGGGGGCGATTATCGGAGCACCGATCAAAGTGGGAGTCCATTACAAATGATCGATGGGTGCTCTGGATAATATCCAGAGGTTACACGATACCGTTCTTGCACCCCCCCCCAAGCCCAAACATCTCCCCGATGTTCCACCCCATCAAAGGGAGTTCTCAACCTTAGAAATTTCGGAGTTGCTAAGAAAAAGAGCCATCCAACCCGTCCCCCCAGATCAGTCCGGATCGGGTTATTACTCCAGGTTCTTCTTGGTGCCAAAGAAAACGGGGGACCTCAGACCCATCCTAGACCTTTCATCCCTGAACCTGTTCATACCCAAGGAAAAGTTCCGGATGGTCACTCTCCAATCTATTCTCCCCCTTCTGCAGGAGAATGACTGGATGTGCTCGTTGGATCTCAAGGATGCGTACTACCATATACTAATGGACAGATGGTCCAGGAAGTTCCTCCACTTCCGGCTAGGAGCCAGTCATTATCAGTTTAGGGTTCTTTCATTTGGCCTAACCTCAGCCCCCAGAGTGTTTACCAAAGTCATGGCAGTGGTAGCAGCCCACCTGAGACTCCAGGGCATCCAGGTGTTCCCTTACCTGGATGATTGGCTCCTTATCGCCCCCAACAAGCATCTTCTGGTTACGGCGAGAGATTATGCCCTATCGCTGTTCGGTCAACTGGGCATCTCAGTCAATTTAAAGAAGTCCTGCCTGTACCCCACTCAAGCCCTAGAATTCATAGGGGCCAGGTTGGATACTCAAATCTCCAGAGTGGTTCTAACACCGACCAGGATAAACAGTTTGTACCGCCAAGTCTTGGACACCTTCTACCTCTGGGGACTATTGCAATCCAGATGGACAACATGTCCGTTGTCTGGTACATAAACAAACAGGGAGGGACCAGGTCTTACCCCCTGTGTTGAGAAGCCATGAGAGTGTGGGAATGGGCTATTTCCACCAACCGCTTTCTGATAGCAACGCACATTCCGGGGCGGACCAACATATTAGCAGACAGCCTAAGTCGGGTATTTCTCAGCCCTTACGAGTGGTCTCTGAATCCCTCTGTCGCGAAACAGATATTCCACAAATGGGGTCAACCTCGCTGCGACCTTTTTGCCTCACCCCTAAACTTAAAATGCAGCGACTACTTTGCGATAGTTCCCCCCAAAGGGGAATCCCCCAGGGACGCCTTGGTTCATGCTTGGCCGCCCGGTCTTCTTTATGCATATCCTCCTCTTCCTCTGATGATGAAATTCATCCAGAAAGCCTGTCAGTTGGGGAGCAGAGTGATTCTCATTGCCCCATTCTGGCCTCGACAAGTCTGGTTCCCCTTTCTGCAGTCTCACAGTGTGGCTCCCCCATGGATTCTGGATCCCAGACCAGACCTAATCTCGCATCTGACGAGATGCCACACTCCGAACCTGGTCAGCCTCTGGCTCACAGCCTGGATGATCCAGTTCCGTTAATGGCAAGGACTCCCGGTATCTCTTCCCCAGTTAAGGCTATTCTGGTGGCAGCTCATAAGCCATCCACCAGAAAACTCTACAACAGTAAATGGAAACGTTTTTCCATCTGGGCAAAGGATAAGGAATTAGATCCCTTTACGGTTCCTATTCCCACCATCCTGGACTTTCTATCCCTCCTTTTTAGGCAGGGAGCTAGTGCGTCCACCATTAAAGTCCAACTTGCAGCCATCTCTCATTATCATGTGGGAGATGGCATAAGTTCTTTGGCGTCAGCTAAAATATGCAAAGCCTTCCTAAAAGGCGTGTTTCTCTTAAAGCCTCCCATTAAGCCGGCTATGCCTCCATGGGATCTTACCTTGGTCTTACAAGCTTTAACAGGACCACCTTTCGAACCGGCGGCCTCAGTGCCCTTAAAATTCTTATCTTGGAAGACAGCCTTCTTGGTAGCGATTACCTCTGCCAAGCGGGTATCAGAGTTACAAGCCTTGCGCATTAAGTATCCATA
Source organism: Protopterus annectens (assembly GCF_019279795.1). Classification (NCBI taxonomy): domain Eukaryota; kingdom Metazoa; phylum Chordata; order Ceratodontiformes; family Protopteridae; genus Protopterus; species Protopterus annectens. The sequence goes on along the minus strand of NC_056725.1, from coordinate 1,053,735,634 downwards.
CCTTATTTTTCAGAAAGATAGGGTTGCCCTCAGGACTAATCCTTCTTTTCTACCTAAGGTAGCCACAGAGTCTAACATTAATCAATCTATTAACCTCCCTGTTTTCTTTCCTAGCTTCCAAAACAAAGGTGAATACACATTGCACAAATTGGATGTACACAGACAACTACGTTTTTACTTGCATAGGACTAAAGATTTCCGCAAGTCAGACCAGTTGTTTGTTTCTTATGCTAAATCAGCCATGGGCAAACCAATTTCTAAGGTGACAGTAGCAAATTGGATTTCTCAATGTATCAGACAAGCATACATTTCACTTGGGAGGTCAGCTCCGGTTGTCGTTCGGGCACATTCTACCAGATCTGTGGCTACCTCAACAGCCTTTTGGTCTAGAGTTCCAGTAGACGATATTTACTCAGCAGCTACCTGGTCCTCTTCCCATACGTTCATTTCTCATTACAAGCTGGACATGATCTCCAGAAGTAGGGCTTCCTTTGGCTCCGCGGTGCTTCGGAATATCCTTCCGTAGGGACCACCCAGGGCCTTTAGGTAAGCTGGGAACTCTGTCCCACAGGTTGCAGATCAAATTAAGTAACTACTTCAGATAAAGAAGTTATGTACTCACCATAGCGTTCCATCTGAGTAGATACTTCATTTGTCTGCAACCGACCCCCCCCCTGCCATCCCCCGAACCTCGGTAAAGTATTGTCCTGTGGAGAATTTCTCTCCGTCTTTAGCTTATAGGGCAAAATAACCGATCTGAGGTAATGTGGTTGGTAGCAAGGGATTATGGGTAGGGGAGGAGCTAGGAGCTCAGATCTTCAAGCTTGGAAAGCTGCCGGCTCGGATCCGAGGTCGGATCCGACTCCCACAGGTTGCAGACAAATGAAGTATCTACTCAGATGGAACGTTATGATGAGTACATAACTTCTTTTTTTGACTTTCTGGTAAATAAGTACGGATTACAGTTTGTCAATAATGTCAGACATTAGAGTTTCATGCTTCTTATTGTTTTGGAAATGCATGTTGATGCAAAACATGCTGTTCTGTTAACTTTTATAATGAATGAAAGTGATGTTTAAAAATTGTCTGTGATTTGATGACTTTGGCTCCCAAGTATTTCTGGCTTTGTAAGTGCATCAGTGTTCCACATTTTGGAGACAGAAGGTTGGGTTTACAGTTATTTTAATACATTAGTGTGGCATACATATACATACATACATACATACATATATTTCTTTTTTTTAATAAAAGTGAAATATCTGAAATTTGCTGGGACAGACTGTGGAAAAACACTGATTGCTGTTGTTCGGTGATTATTCTGGTTTTGCAAGGCTAATGTGACTTTTGTGAAGCAACTTGGAATACTTTAATATGTCACTACTGTTTGGGTGAACCTTTGGTGAAATGCATTACATGGCCATCATTTTTTACCAGTATTCAACATCTAAAGATAAAAACTGATCAGTCACAGCATGAAGATATGAGAAACATAGTGGAAGCTAGGTTAAGAAGGGAGGTGATGATTAGCGAGCAGCAGTATGGTTTTATCCCAGGAAAGAGCACTAAATGTGTGATGTTTGTTTTGAGAGTGTTGATGGAGACTTATTGAGAAGGTCAGAAGGAGTTGCATTGTGTCTTTGTGGACTTAGAGAAAGCATATGACAGGGTGCCTAGAAAGGAGTTGTGGTATTATATGAGGAAGTCTGGAGTGGCAGAGAAGTATGTAAGAGTGGTACAGGATACGTGCAAGGGTAATGTGACAGTGGTGAGGTCTGCAGTAGGAGTGACGAATGCATTTAAGGTGGATGTGGGATTACATCAAGGATCAGCTCTGAGCCCTTTCTTATTTGCAATGGTGATGGATAGATTGACAGACAAGATCAGACAGGAGTTCCCATGGACTATGATGTTTGTGGCTGACATTGTGATCTGTAGTAAGAGTAGGGAACAGGTTGAGGAGACCCTGAAGAGGTGGAGATATGCTCTAGAGAGGAGAGGAATGAAGGTCATCAGGACTAAGACTGGATATATTTGTGTGAATGAGAGGAGGATAGAGGAATGGTGAGGATGCAGGAAATAGAGCTGGTGAAGGTGGATGAGGTTAAATACTTGGATCAACAGTTCAAAGTAATGGTGAATGTGGAAGAGAGGTGAAGAAGAAGAGAGTACAGGCAGGGTGGAGTGGGTGGAGGAGAATGTCAGGAGTGATTTGTGACAAATGGTTACCAGTAACAGTGAAAGGCAAGGTCTGCAAGAGAGTAGTGAGACCAGCTATGTTATATGGGTTGCAGATGGTGGCACTGAGAAAAAGGTCAGAGCTGGAGGTGGCAGAGTTAAAGATGTTAAGATTTGCACTGGGTGTGACGAGGATGGACAGCATTAGGAATCAGTATATTAGAGGGTCAGCTCAGGTTGGACGGTTTGGAGACAAAGCCAGAGAGGTGGGATTGCGCTAATTTGGACATGTGCTGAGGAGGGATGCTGGGTATATTGAGAAAAGGATGCTAATGATGGAGCTGCCAGATAAGAGGAAAAGAGGAAGGCCTAAGATAAGGCTTATGGATGTGGTGAGAGAGGACATGCTGGTAGCTGGTGTGATAGAGCCAGATGCAGAGAAGAGGAAAAATGAAAACAGATGATCCACTGTGGCGACCCCTAACGGGAACAGCTGAAAGAAGAAGAAGATTCAACATCTGATGCATACACAGACATGGTTACAGCTGCTGGGTAGGTACTCTTGTTGTTTGCTCTGTTTAATCCATCACTCATCTAGCTTTGCTGGACATGTACACATTTGTGTAATGTAAGATGGAATACTTTCTTGTGATTACTAGGTATTTCAAAGTAATAAAACTACAAACACCAAGTGGTTCCAGTCAATCTTGCAATACAGAGGGAAAAATCGCACAAAAAGTGTGAAAAGTGTGAGCCAAAAATGTAAATACTGTTAATCAAGTGCTTTCATCCTACATTCAAAAAACAACAGACTTCATCAGAACTAATAGTTAACAATTACATCAGGCATTTAAATCATCCTCCACATAGCCATGTGTTAGAAGACCATCCAATCATTGCTTAACTCTACTACACATAATAAATTAGATAATACATTCTGTTCTAAAAACATGACTTATGTAAACATAACCATCTTAGAAATGCATTCATTTAATCCAAAACATGTCTTTAAAAATTAATTTGTTAAAAGTATAAATCAATTTAACAGCTATAGTTTAGTAGCTCTTAGCTTTAAAATGTGGTCACTTCATCTACATACAAGTTTACTGAGACTTTGTCATTGTTTCATAGCCTGTGTTCATTACATCTATATACAAGTTTACTGAGACTTTGTCATTGTTTCATGTAAGTGTAGTTATCAAGAAGAACCTTGCCGCTTATTAACTTTAATCAGTTAAATAAATGTCGGCTCTGTGAAATAGTAGGACCCCTTACTAAGTTGGCCACTGTTTCATTTTGCTTGACCAGTAGGCTATACTGCATATGGCAGGTATTTAGTCTCAGAAAATGACAGTAAACCTGTTTTACTTGCATCTCTTTGTTAATTGATTTGTTCTGGCTATAGAGTGATTACACTCAGTTATAAATTGATCTATAAATTGGCTTGAGGCCCTCCTCTCTCCTATAGCCTAGATTCTTGAAAAATGCATACACAGACAACCATACCTCTCAACCTGGAAACAACAAAAATCTGGACAAGGCCCATGAAAAATAGGTACAAATGTGTATGCTGCTTAACATAAAATTTGCATACATGATTTCACAACCCCGCCCACTCCAACAGAATTATGGGATACCAACTTTCAAATGCAAACTGAAGATCAGAACCAAAATATAACACCAGAGTCCCTCTGCAGCCATTCCAATGTCCCATTACCTGGCTATTTCACCCCATTCACCATAAACACTAATGTGTGCATACTGCTTTACTTCTACGATGATTATTTGGATTTTATTTTTTTTTACATTCTATAGCACAATGCACAAACACCAATAGCTATCTGCTAAACAAAACAATACTGTCTCACAATGAAAATCGACTTGGCATTAAAACTTCTCTGCCCTTGAAACTCACATCACATTCATTGAAACCCACATCACATCCAAAGAAAATGCATCTGGCCAGTGGTAGCTAAAGATTGCCTTTGGGCTGTTTTCAAATCAGAGCAGAGGCCCCTTGCACACAAAACAAGAAACATACATGCGTTCTTTGATTCACCTTCCTGACTTTATTAAATTATATTCCTTGTATAGTACAGCACACTTATTGTTTAAACATTTTCCAGTAGAGAAGGAAACAAAAATGTATGAACCAATAATGACAAAACTGCCCTGTTCTGAACATTTCCATCATAAAAATCTACTTCCACACACAATTGCATTTTAAATTTATTGTTTGAACATTTTTTCCAGTAGGCAATGAAGGAAAATGCATGCACCAATAATGACAAACAGCCAGAACATTTCCATGATAACAGTCTACTTCCACACACAATTGCATTTTAAGTTTATTGTTTGAACAGTTTTCCAGCAGGCAATGAAGCAAAATGCATGCACCAATAATGACAAAACTGCCCTATTCAGAACATTTCTATGATAACAGTCTACTTCTACACACAAAATATATATACATAAAAATATAGAGTCACTAAGTACTATGAAAGAAATTAAGCAGGTAAAGCAAGAATTAATGCACAAATACACAACTGAACTGCTGAACTTCATACAAGTTGTTGTACCTGGTGTAAAAGACTAATGTGTCTCCTCTTGAACAAGACTTACAGCTATATTTGTTCAGACTGACTAGCAAATTCACAGTATATAACATGTTTAGCTAGATATAAGACAGGTGTCTTTGTCAAGCAGGGAAAACTTCTCTAATTTTTTTAACAGCACCCAACAAATGGGAAACTTAAATTCTGCTCCACAGTTGCACTAAGGTCTTTGGAGAATGGTATAAGGTGAAACAGGTAAGACAGGTGGTAAATATAACCTCATTATACTTTATATCCAGTCATGAATGTGTACAGCAAACAACACCAATATACAATACACACACACACACACACACACACACACACACACACACACACACACACACACACACACACACACACACACACACTCTGCAGTGCATTCGCTGTAAATCTCCGTACCTTCAGTGAAGAACTCCTGTGTTATGATAGATACATTAAAAGAAACAACCCATTATGGACAGAAAGGGATAGAGAGATTTACTGTCTTTTTTTTCTTTCTTCTACTACCCAAGAATTTTTAACTCTTTCTTAAGACTATATTATAACTTATATCACAGAATTTATCAGGTTTGGTGCCGGTCTTCTGGCACAAAATCAGTCTGTCCAAAGTGACCTTCTGCTATAAGTAGTACCAGCTAATATTCAAAAGACTAAGCTGTCAATTAGCTATTGCCATTCCCATGAAATAATGGAGTATGGAAGCACATATATTTGACTTACTGGATATGGTAGCTAGGGGCAGAGGCAGTAGGGGCAAACAAGTGTCAGTCTGTGCTGTTTGTCTGCATGAGAACATAACTCTACCCCTGATCATGTGGTGCATACAGTAGTAATGTAAACCAGACTAACATAACAGGATGGAAAATGCACTGAGCTAATCTGCAATGAAAGGATTCCTGGAAAGCCCATACAATGTCATGCTACAGAAGCTTCACAGCCCTTGTACACCTCACTACCCACTCCATACTTGTCATCTTTCTTGTGGCTTAATGGAAATCAAAAGGCTATCCAGGCTCTGATGTAACCAAGCTGTTCTTGGTTGCACTAAATAAACACATACTGAAGACCAGAAAAATGCCAAACAAAACAGAAAAAAAATATTCTGTTGTATCCTTTTTCTAATTTACCCTCTTTTTGCAGATGTAACATTCACTACTTTGACTGTGTGTTTGGCATTAATCATGGGCAGTGCCAGAAATCCATCTGATCGGAGATAAAATAAGCACTGCAGAGTGCAGACATTTATATAAAGAATTATAAAGCTAAATAAATATCCTGGTAGAATGCATTGCATAACTACAATATTTAAGGGATCTCTGCAGCAGGTAAACTGCACTATTGATCACCAAGTGGATTACTTGGTCTTTGCTAGATTAACTGTTAATGAATGGTAGTGCTTTAGCAAAGAGCCATTGCAATTAAGGTAAAATTATCCTTTTGACTTAACATCTGCTAACCTCTTCTCCATCATCGTCATTAAATGATTCTGCATTGTCATGTGATCCCATGGGCTTCACAGGTCTATAATGGACAGCAGCTTGTAATTATTTTAGCTTTGCTCCCATTTAACTGCACTTAGTGCATGTCCAGTTAATGTCTTTTATAAGCCCTGTTTTTTTTTCCACATGCTTTTCTGAACTTAGAAACCTTGCACAAATCTTGCATTCCTTTAACAGTGACCTGACCACAAACCGCAGCATCACTTTTAGCAAGCGATAAACATTCAGAACTATTATAAAAGGGTATAGACAGATCAAAGAAGCAACAACCACTTTTATTTGGTCTGCCTTACTACAATCAAAAAAATTACTTGTGCATTTTACTCTGTAAGGAAAATGAATATTGTTATAACCCCTTTCCATAATGAGTACATACATACATATAATTTGCTTCAGCACTTAGCCACCAATCTATAATTAAGTCAGAAAGACATAACGATTACTCTTAGAGTACTGATTTATTATCTTTGCCCATTCTGTGACAACCTACACTCCTTCAAAACTCAACTCCTCTCCTGCCTGCATACTCATCGAAAATGTAACTGCACACTTCACTCTATACCCCCCAAACTCCCCCCTTCCTTCTCTCCTGGCTAACCTTCATTACCTTCTAAGTTCTCTCTTGGTCACACTCTGCCAAGGTAACTAACACCTACTGCTAAACCTATACAATTTTTCCTATCATCCTCCTAGACTCTTTCCTTAACTTCAAATGTTACTGAATTACTGATTTGAAGGAATTTGCAGGAGGTAGTCTACCAACTTGAATGCCTGCCTCCTACGATTTAAGTAATTCATCCTTTTGTATATAAATCATTTTTCTCTCTTTGAATTCTATTTGTACTTCTAAAAATGCGATCTAAAGATGTAGGTTGACACAATGTTCTTTTGTATGTAACTAATTTTTAGCTTTGAATTTATTTGTATGTCAAATTATTATGTTTTGTAACATTGTATTGTGGAGCTTTTCTCCCCGGGCCTCCACTGAAAATGGGCTCTTTGGCCCAGTGGACCTCCCCGGTTACCAAACTGGAATAAATAAATAAATAAATTTTGTCAGTGTTTCCAACACTAAGCATTTTGAACGTACAATTATTTTGTCTTTTGGCAGTGTAAGTAAGTTGCTGACTGCTATGCTACTGTATGTGATTAATTCCATCAGGGGCTACACATTCCACACAGCAGCTCATTTACTTGGAAGTTGCTGCTTCAAAAAGAAAACGGATTTTGTAGTGCTGGTCTCCATCCATCTGATGGTCAACATATGTATAAGAAGAGGATGAATGCTGCGTGTATGCAACTTGCAGATTTAAGTATTTTATTTGCTGATTTCTGTTCAATATCTATCACTCTAATACATACACACACACACACACACACACACACACACACACACACACACACACACTGGCTGATTTAGGCATAGGCGCAGGGGCGCGCACCACCTCCTTTTGTCCATTAGAACTTTTGTTCATTTTTTGTACCCTTTATGCTGTCTGTTTTCAAGTTACGTTTTTTTTTTTTTTTGAACTGTCATGACTCATGGAGACAAAATGATATGAATATGGAGTCCATTATGATCAATCTCTCCACGACAAACGTGGACAATACTGCACATTTTTTCCAGTTCGGGTTCCTCAACCAATCAGTGCTGTGAAAAATCGCGCCTAACTCAAATACATTGGAGAAGCGATTGGAGGTTGCAGAGTCAGGTGATTTTATAATCCCCTCAATTGCTCCTCCAAATAATTCTCTGTTGTAGTTGAGTTAGGCGCGTTTTGGTGAAAACTTCAAAGAGCGGTAAATTACTAATTAATTATATAAGTGAGTCAGCAGTGACTGTGCAAAGTTAAAACTCCAACAATTCCCTTCAACAAGTCTGTGAGAGGTATTTTTTTAATTTTTGTACCAAAGAGCCAGTTTGATTATTGAATAATTCAATATTTAAAAATTTGAATATTTTGCACTGACTGAGTGACTGTTTGTAAGAGGAACATGCAGTTACGTTTTTAACAGTAGTGCTTAGCTGAAGTTTTAAGACCTGTGTCCTAGTCACTAAGTGTCATTTTTTTTGGCTCCATTTAGCCAAGGGGTGCTTCACATTTTTGGAGGTTAATGATAACTAAGTGGTCTCGTAGTAAGGACTAAAGTTTAGTTTAAAACTTTCCTACTAACATGTAAACACCTCTAACTGAATAATTCAGTTCGGGTTCTTCAACCAATAAATCATTGTCAATTTGCAACACTTCGTTTTGTTTATAACTACATTTAATGCATAACAATCATTGGTATCACTTCCATATATTTGGTAAGATGGAAATGTAGGTAGTGAGACTGAAGTTTCAGTTTCTTAAGCTGACCACTTGAAAGAATGATTAAGGATTTGTATGCTGTGAAAAATCACGCCTAACGAGCATTTTGTATTATCTGAAAAGCGAGTTTGGGTAGCATCTCGTGGGGTGGTGTAAAATAAAGCCGTAGATCTGTTTTTTTTTTTTTTTTTTTTTAATTTTCGCCTCGTATTTTTAATCTGTTTCTCAGAAAATAATGACAGACACTGTAGTTTCAGACTTCATATCAGTCATAATTTTCATGCTGATGTAAAATCTGTCTACTATCTAACTTAACTCTAAGTTTAAGAGCAAGATAGTGCCGATATGTTTAGGCGTTGCCTAAACTTTTCTCTGGTTTACAGGTATGCTCAGTGTGTCACGACCCCCTAAAACACTGCCTGCTGAGCCAGCGGTATGGGTTTTCAGGGGTAGGAGGTGTGTTGGCACACTTTGCTCAGTAGTTTGAGCTGCCAGAGAGACTCCTGTCTTTGTATACGTGAGCACCGCGCCTTCGCAGGGTGCCTTCAAAGCAGACTGCATTGCTTTTTGATCCTTGGCTTCATGACAAATCCTTCAAGTGGTCAACTTAAGAAACTGAAACTTCAGTCTCACTACCTACATTTCCATCTTACCAAATATATGGAAATGATACCAATGATTGTTATGCATTAAATGTAGTTATAAGCAAAACGAAGTGTTTCTATTTTAGTCAGTTTGGCATCTTCTGGAAAAGTGGGCAAGACTTCCCCGAGAGAATACAAGGCTGCATTTACATTGTGCATTCGGTTTCTTTCCCTGTTGTTTGCTTTTACTCTTCGGGATTTCTTAGCTTTCCGTAAAGTTTCTGGGGTTTTGTTGCACTTATTGTTCCTTCCTCAAGATTTGCGCTTACAGTCCTGTTCACGCGTTTTCTTTTCTGGTGACATTTCCATCTCACTTTCTGAAGATAGCAAGAATGTCTGATCTGGGGAAAACTTGGATAATTCAAGCCCCTCATTTTGTTCCTTGCAATCAGCGCTCTCCGATTCGGAGTACATTTTGCGAAAGCAACAGCATAGTTTAATGAATGCTACACAGATATATTGATTTGTGTTGTTATTTATGTCACTTTGATATGTTTTATACGAAAATAGTCAACCTTTGAATAAAGAAAAACTACATTTTGGTCATTCCTATTATTACCCATGAAATTAAATTTTATCAACCAAACCCTGAAGTTAAATTTGTAGTCGTTTAAACCAATTGACCTCTCCTTTTCTTGGATAAGTAGTGGTTACTACACTTAGTTTTCCTCTGCCCACGCAGAGCAGTTACTTCAAACACTACTTTCAAACTTTTCCCTGCATGATCAGATACTTTTCTGCATGGGTATATTTGCAAAATAAAACAATCAAAGTTACCCTAGGGAACAACTCCTGAGGTTATTCTTTTCATTTCATGACGGTAACCACAAAAACAATAGGAATTCTGGTATTCTTCTTTAACATTAACGCTGCTGTATGTAACGGGATTTTAACATTGCAAGTCCAGAATGGGCAGTAGCCTATGAGAAGCATTACTGTAAACACAGGTGTGAAGATGTATGCAATTTGTCCCCTGCAGGATGAAAAATATGAAGACTGCAATAAATAAGCAAACAATTACGTACTGCTAATTGTCATATACTCTCAAATATTTCATGAAAGTTTGTCAGAATATGTATATTTGTATAGTTTTATTGATATCCTGTTTTTTTTCCTGCTGAGTCTGTCATATGTTTTGTTGTTTTTCACTGCTGGAAATGTGGTTTACTAACCTGAAGTCGTGTGTATCGTTTACTGCCAGTATTTTTTAATTTCCGATTCACTCATCACTTCACCAGGTAACACCTAAATATTCATCACTGCATCAGTACACTGGCCAATGGAATTAATATAAATAAATAAATAAATACATTTCAGATATGTTTATTCTGCAAAGCTAATAGGATTTGTTGTTGTTAACATTTTTTCTTCTAGTGAATGACAAACTTACTGGTCAGTATATATTTGTGGCTGAAATAATTGTCCATTTTTGACAATCCTCAATTGTTCATGCCTGTCCTGGAAAAATGCATTTTTTGGTTTATTTATAGCTCACACCTACCACTAGGATTGCTTCATATCACATACTGCATTAGATTCAAGCACGTGTTACACAGACTTCCTTTGCAGTTACATAGAGTGAAAATTGGATTAACTCCTCCAGATATGGAGGATTGTGACTGGTTCAGTGATTGTAACGGGGATATTATGTTCATGACATGGATGTAAGAAATTCACCTTGAGTGTGAAGCTTGAGAGATGAATCTTGGCATCCATGTTGAAAAAACATAACTTTTTGTTACGCTCAGAGATTCAGTCATAATTCTTCCTAGTGTATGTGGATATTTATCTTCTCCCTCATGTAGTACTAGCTAGTGAAAAATTAGATAAAAAAAAAACATGATGCATTGTGCCAGATTTGAAAGCTGGTAAAGCAGCGGAGATGTGGTTGACGGCTTACCTTTTCCCTGTGTAAGGGAAGCAGTTGTAACCAAAGCACTGGGTGCACTTTAGCAGACTTCTGGCAGAAATGGGAGTTGAAATGAAGCCATTTCATGCCATGCTGCTGTCTTCTGGTCTGCTTTCAGGGCGGCCTTGACGCCAACAGCACTTAGGGGTTGCGTAACAATCCTCTAAGCGTTGTTAAGGTTGGGTCTTGCCCTGTGTATTGTTTAACCATGTTTTGAATATAATTGCGGCACTCCATGCACTACATATATTTTATTTTCATGCAGTCCTATCTACATCTGGATCTTGTCACAAAGGACACAGATACATGTATTAACCTGTTCTACTCTGTACATCTTCAATGTCTGAATAAATGTGCATTATGCTTTGCCTTGTTTAACACCTTATGCTAGAGAACCAATGCATGGGAATGCTCGATGGGAAAAGAAGACAGTGGGAAAGAATGCTGTTTCCAGTGACCGAATTCCCACTGAAATGCTGACAGGCAATCACTTTCTCATTTATATTCCTTCAAAGCAAAACAAAACAAACTTCAATTCTCACGCACACAACACAGAATGCTGCGAGCATTTATTACTATAGCTCATTTGGCATAGTGGTATGTTGCTCTGACTGTACGGAGCAAGTAAATTGCTTCAAGACAATGTATACCAGTGCCACTGGGGTTACAGGAGGACCCAAACAAATGCAAAATGACTTTTAAAAAGAAGTGCAGCAAAGCTTTCGAAATTACCAAACTACTCAAACTTTTTTTTCTGTTAATCATTTGGGTAAGAGACGCAGTTAATCTAACGTAAACAAAGTCTGGTCTCCCTTAAATACTTCCCCTAAAAAAATCTAACTCACTGTACCAAAATGCCCATTAACACTTTATCCACCGCTACCAAAGTTGTGGAAATGAGAATACACACGCACGCATATATACATAAACAAAACTGTACGCAAGTCTATAAGCACAGACCTGCAAAACAACAAATACAGCATAGCTATTCCTCAAATGTCTGCTGCAAATTGAATATGAGCGAAAGTAATGTAACACAAAGTGTATGACACGCACAACTTCTTAAAACATAAAACTACTACTAGTCTCCTTTTCAAATGCACAAAGTGGGACATTTTTGGCACAAACATCAGATTGTACAGGCCAAAACATACCCATGGCCAGTACAAAGGACAGAACTACACTTTTTTTCCTAAATAAATGCTTATTCTTGTAGCATTTTAGTTGCTTATTCTGTTTCTTATAACATTTTGCTGTTTCAGGTACAGCATAACTTTTTTATGCAACTATTATATAAAATATAGGAAATAATTTTGTCCTAAAAATCTCAGGACATTTGCCATTTTTACAATTTTTTTGCAGGACACAACTGCCCAAAGTGGGACTGTCCCTCACAAAGTGGGACAGGTGGTAACCCCATCTCCTGTAGACTGCTCTGTACTCTACGCTGAACCCCAGCTCCAAATACTAAGCACACTGACAGCTGGCTTCCTTATTTCCATTTACTGTCTTAAACACATCAGTGGTATCCTGCGTATCACAGGTAGTGTGCATGGTAACCAAAACATAGTCAGCGAAATGCCGAGTGACTGTACGTCAAAGGGTAATTGAAGCTGTGTATGTGAAGACTACTCAGTTTAAAACTGAGTAGTCTTCACATACACAGCTTCAATTACCCTTTGGTTTGTTCCTGTGCAAGCTCAGTTCCTACCTGGTGTTGGTCAACATGCGACTACTTTGTAACGACTCATAAAATAAACATTAAAACTACATGAATATGGTAGTTTCTTTAATACCAGTAGCTGTGTAATTTAACCGGAAATCTGTAAAGCTCTCTATAACCACATCAGTTTCTGTACGCAAAGCTACTGTGTACTAGATTAACACAGCAAACCCAGTACTGTATTGTTCCCCATATGCCGCTTAGCACACTTTGCATTTTCTAAATTGTTGCAAAGTACAGTTTCATTTTAAGGCATGGCCTCCACTCACACCCTAAAACCATATTCCAAACACATAGTTGATGGTCTTTTTTTGTTTGTTTCATTAGGTGTGCTGCTCAAATTCAGAGCATCAATAAACTTGACAACTTTTTGCTCAAACCATCAAGCAGTCCTCAGCAATGATATGCTAAATGTAGATAAACGCATGCCTCTCAGCAAAGTAAAACTCAAAGTCGGCCAGGTTTTTAAAATGCTGACCGCATTGTCTAAAATTTTTACTAGTCAGTTCCGGATTTGTACAAAAACAACCTAAAGTTATAATATTAACACTACTTGCTAATTATAACCCTCTCAATTTTGATTAAAAAACACTAGTTTTACAAATCAGAGCACAAGAAAAGTTTAGAAAATGAATCAGCAATACTTGTTCTCTCAACTATCCCCACTCTTTGCTGAACATTTTGCATTCGCTCCTAATGAACCCTAAAACTGGTGACTGTGGAAGAAAAGACTGGTTGGTGACAGTTGTAGCTCACTTCTGAAAACGCGTGTTAATTCATGTTCTCTAATTTGGTCAATATCCCAAGTTAAAAAGTACTAATATATATATATATTTTTATGGGCCCCTGATTGTTTCAGGATTTACCCCCTGATGCTGCAGGTGGGAAATTAAGTGCTAAGAGAACAGAAAGCAGTTTATCAAGTTATACTTGAACATCCAGGTAGTAGTAATGTGAAACCAAATGTTGTGCAAATATACTGACATCTATACAATTATGCAAAGTGCTAAAAAGCAAACGTATCCATCACATTCCAACAGAATACTGGCATGCAGTCGTAAAAAGGTTAACAGTAAATATGACTTGCCATCTACCTGGCTTGTGCAACAGTGCAAGTCACCAACATCCTCCTAAAACACAATTCTCACTGTCACGGTACAACCCACACTGATTCTTATTCACACAATATCGCAACCAGAGCACATCATAAAAAAGAGTGGTAGTGACGCGTTAAATGAGCAAGCAATTGGCTTGGGAAATAAGATTAGTGGCTGATGCATACCAATCACTTCCAACTAATTTCCCATTTACTTTTATCAATACATTTACATTTAAGCAAACCAAATTAGAGGACACCATTGTAGCACCATCGCAGTCATGCTGATATTTGTTAAAGTGCAGTGCAGCCTGGCATGGTACATAATTACCATTTGCATCATTTCCGATACATTACTAAAATTTAGTGGGGGTCCAACCAAAATTCAGTCATAAATCATAGAAAAGAAATGTAATTTCTAAAAGACTAAACTGTAAGTGACGTTTAGGCTGGATACATGACGAAAGCATGTGCCCCACTCAAGCTAGGCTATTTGCAAAGTCCAATGAAGTTAACTGTAAGTGTCACAGTGTTAGAAGGGGTGCAACTTCTTCAAATCCACAACTACAGATAAGGACAACTGCCCATGTTTAAAAGTAAAAACAAAAGATGAAATGTTAATTGCAAAACTTACCCTCTGCTTTGCACGTTACAAAGTATGCTGGTAAACAAAAGTATGATAAAGAAAGCGCTAGACACTGCTGCCGGGGCAGTTTTGGGGAAAAAAAGTGTAAATCCCAAGTAGGTACATGAATGATAAAATATATTCAGGCAAGGGAACATCTGCACAGCTGTGTGAATTAATTGAGCAACGATGTACTGTGTGTATGTGCATATTCTTACAGCTCTCATGAGCTGGGTATAAAAGTTAAAAAAAAATAAGGGCTGAAAACCAGGAAATGAGGGCCATGTCTTAAAAGTAAACTTAATTTAGTAAGGTTACAGTAATTGCAACGAGTGTCTGAGCTGGCTAGTGAGGACATTACACTGGCAGAGCATAACATTGCCACATATTTGTGAGGATCAGTTGAAGGACATTAGCACTCCTAATGGCATGCAGACCATCTGGTCCAGGATGCTTGTGTTGATAAAGTCCAGAAACCTCTGGGCTTGCAAGCTTGAGGTCATGTACGATTCGCAGTTTATTTTGGGGTAGTTAAACTCAACCATGAATATGATATTGGGTTGAAGGAAGAAAGTCTCCAGTATGTATACTTATGTGGTATGGGCTTCATGGAGGGAGATCTATCACTTGCCAAGATATGGTATGGGACTTTGCTTACTGCAAGTTAGACATAGAGAGGCTTAAGTGTGCCATACTCTTTAACTATGTTCATGTTTGATATAAATTGAGACTCCTTCAGTTTTTGTTCCTTCCTGTGCAAGAGATGGTCTAAATGTGTGGAACTGCTGGGATACTCTCCACGGGTTTAAACCATGTCTCAGTAACTGCACTGATGAGTGTGGTGTGGTACAAGTGTTTACCTTGTCCTCTTGACTGTCAAGTGCAGTCTTGGTTGGAGAGAGCTTTACCTCCAGTTTGGTTAAATAAGTGCATCTCTCACAGGTTGTGGTGTTGGGTGGTAGGAGGAGAGGGTTGTCTGTGTACATGAGGCAATTGCTACATTGCCGCAAGATGCCAAGATTCATCAGATAGACAGGAGAGAACACTGGGAGCTGACCCTTGGACGTGCCTGAATAAAAACTACTTTCCTCTAGACAAGTGAAGAAAGTGAGTATAAGAGCTGTTTTTCTCTAAGCAAGTGAGGAAAGTAAGTACAAAAACTGATTTTCCTCTAGGTGAAGAGGAAGGTTGAGTGCTGTAGTAATTTGTAGCTTATTTAGTGCTAACAACAAGTTCTAAACAAGTGCTGAGCACGAACAAGCAAATTCAAGTGCTAAAACTAAGAATCTGTACCTAGATCTTGTGGTAGATAGACTATCTAGTGCTTACCACTCCCACTGATAAGCTAGAATGCTTCCCCTCCAACACAGGCTTGAGGGCTCATGTGCTCAGAGGAATTTCTTGCTGTCATGTTACAGGTTATGTCAGATTAACAAAACTGAACAATATATTTCTGGGTTATACAGTCTCAAGATATGCAATTTGTGAAAGTAACATTTATAGAAAGACTAAATGTGGAATTATCACAGTAAAGAATACTTCCCAGTCTTAGCATTGCTATTTGTACATTGTGATATCTTTCATTGCTTACAAAATGCTTACAGTTTTGACCTATGCCCTTTATTTGTCCAGAAAATGCTGTGTAATGCCAGAATGTGTGAAGGCTGATAGAAGTATAGCACCCACAGACAGAGACAGTTTTGTAAAGCAACTGCAACATGCCAAAGCAAAGAACAGATTTGTGCATTCATTTGTGAAGCGTTTTATATGCGTTCTTTCTTCAGCATAATGAGCACATGTTGTTGTGGCCATTAGCCAAGTCATTAGTACTTGACACTGTTTTATTTTGTACATTAGATAACCAAAGCAGTTATTTTGTGTATTGAAATGAGCTGCAGTATGTCAGGAGAAAGTGCTGCTATGTCTTCAGGAGCCAAGCGAGAACTACATCAACAGTCTCTCTTCAAATCTTTCAGAAAGGTCATAAAACACGGAGAAGGCTCAGTCTCTAAGGGTAAGTCATTTGTGGGTGAGAGTAGTGCCAAAGTACAGAGTTATGTCCTATTCTCAGGATGATTGTTAGATAGTTTAGATGTGTGTGACACTATTTCCTGTGCTAAAGTAATTGTCTAGGATTTTATGAATGAGTGTATTCATAAGTTTTACTGATTTTAGTCTTGAAAGGAAAGTTAGATATGTAATGGAAAATGAACTGAAAGGTACTGTACTCTGAAAGTCATATATGAAGGCAGAAGCTCATCGGTGAGATAGAACATCTTAATAATCCATGTTGTATACTTTGCATTTCTTTTGTGGGTTTGCAGGCACCCAGTGTATAGATTCTTTCCCTATTTTTTTTTTAGTTAGTGAAACTTTTTTTTGTGTGTAACAGTACACTATTCAATGGAGGCAAATGTAGTTGTATTTGTTGTACTGTTAAAGAAGTTACCTTCCTCTTGATATTTGTTTTTGTTTTTTTAACCAGCAGTCAGAGAGTCATGTGTGTTTGACACAGAAGACATGGTAAATGAATCTAGTGCCATCAGAGAAGTCAGTGAAAGTAGTACTGTCACAGAAGTCAGCAGCTTAACAAATAACATAGAAAGTGAGAGAAGTACTGTTATTGAAGTCAGTAAGAAGCATTCGGATGAAGTCAGTGCCACAAAGTGTTCACTGACAGATATTAGTGAGTACATCACATGTACTAATGCTGCAGATAAGGAGAAAGTCATTGTCATAAATCATCGCAAACCACATGACGGTTTTCATTTCCCACTCAAAGCCTTCACAGACAAAAGAAGAAAGTCAGGAAGTTCCCTTCGCCAATGTCAGCTGTCATGGCTAGACCAGTTTCATTTCCTGGCATATTCAGTGAAACAAGATAGGCTGTATTGTTTAGCCTGTGTGTTATTTCCAACACCATCACAGACAGAACGTGCAAAGTTATTCATTGAGCAGCCATACTGTAATTGGAAGCATGCCAAAGCTGATATTCAGCGACATTCAGAATTAGATTACCACAAGAAATCTGAGGCAAAATTACATGCTTTCCAAATCACAAGTGACAATCCAAGTCAAAGAGTGGACTATGCAATTTCAAATGCTTCACAGCTGCAGGTGGCCAAAAACAGAGCTCTACTAACCTCTATTATAAAGTGTCTGTCGTACTGTGGAAGGCAAGGGATAGCACTCCGTGGACATAGAGATGACTGCACATCTGACTGTACAACCAACAAAGGAAACTTCAGATCTCTAGTTGATTTCCGAATTGGTGCTGGTGACAGAGTTAGAAGCCCACTTGCAGACATGCCAAAAGAATGCAACATATATTTCAAAAACAGTACAGAATGAATTGCTAGACTGTATTAAAGAATACATTCAACAGCAGATAATAAAGGATATTAAATAACAGCCTCTTGGACCCTTTTATTCCATCCAAGCAGATGAAATTGCAGATATAAGCAACTGAGAACAACTTGGAGTAGTACTACGATATGTGAAGAATGGCCATCCTGTGGAGAGATTCATAGAGTTTATTGCCTGTGAATCTGTGACTGGAGAGGAGATATGCAATAAGTTGGTCACATGCCTAACAAAGTTATCGTTGAATCTTGAGCGCTGCAAAGCTCAAGGGTACGATGGTGCTGGAAACATGGCTGGAGCACAGAAAGGCTGTGCAGCTTTGTTTCAAGAAAAAGTACCACATGCTATTTTTTTCCATTGTGCTAGCCTCCAGTTGAACCTTGTACTTTCAAAGGCTTGCCAAGTTCCAGAAGTATGAATAATGTTAAATATAGTGAAGGAAGTTGGTTTGTTTTTCAAATACTCCCCAAAAAGGCAAAGATGTCTAGAGGAATCAGTGCAGTACATAAACTTACAGCAAAAGGCAAGTGGCAAAAAACCTATAGAAAAACAAAAGCTTAAGTTGCTGTGTGAGACCAGATGGGTGGAGAGACATACAGCCTTTGATGACTTCTATCATGTCTATGAAGCACTCATTCACTGTTTAGACAATATTATGAATAACAGAGGGCCACACTGGGATGGATAATCTTTGACAGATACCAGTGGACTTTACAGTTCAATTACTAAGTCTTGCTTTATTGTTTCCTTCCAGTCAGAAAGGTTCTTGTTTGGCTTTACTAAGCCCCTTAGCAAACTTCTGCAAGGATCGTCACACGACATACTGTATGCATATGAGCAAGTCAGCTGTGTGCTTAATGAGCTGCAGGCTGTTCGTGCAAACATTGAGAATGAGTTTAGGAATATCTTCAGAGATATGTCAGAAATGGGGAGCTTCTGCAATAATACTGAATTACCCTTTCCACATGTCTGTAGCAAACAGACTATGAGGAACAATGTGGCTGGAGATACTTCAGAAGAGTACTGGTGAAGAGCAATTTTTATTCCCTTTCTGGATCACTTAATTCATGAACTGTCCAGACGATTCACTACAATGGCATCAACAGCTATTCAAGGACTCTCACTAATTCCATCAAACTTGAACAGCTTAACATTAGATAGAGAGAGTTCACTTAAAAATTTTTTTGACTTGCCTTCACCAACAACATTCCACCAAGAGCTCAGACTGTGGAAAAGGACATGGGAGGCTTTATCGCACAATTCTGCAACACTGCCAAATGATTTGAAGCAGACCTATTCGCAAACAAATGTCAAAATGTTCCCAAACATTTCCTTTGTATTAAATACACTCTTGCTCACTCCAGTCACAACTGCTGGAGTAGAGAGGGCTAATTCAGCCTTAAAACTGATAAAGTCTGAACTCCGGAGTACCATGGGACAAGAGCGCCTTAACAGTTTAGTGTTGATGTTCATGCATAGGGACATCCCGATAGACTACTCCTCAGTAATCAATTTATTTGCAGAAAGACATCCGAGAAGAATGCTACTTATTAATCCGCTTAATTAAGAATCGAACAGTAGTATGACGAAGCTTGTGACATATATTACAGTATGGTATGAGAACATAGAGATCATCATGAAATGCTTAGTGTTATACTCACAAAAAATTTGTTAAACTCTCTCCTGCCATGTATAGTTTTTCTACATATCTTTAGATGATATAACATATTGACAAAGTCTGACTACTAATTAAGTCTGAGTATTACCATCAGAGAAGTCATCTACTCCGCAGGCAACATAGAAAGTAAGATAAATACCAGTAATCTACTTCACAGGCAACATAGTCAATCAGAGCTTTGCCATCATAAGTCATTCACTACACAGGTAACATAACAATTCATAGAAGTACCATCAGAGAAGTCAGAGTACTACCATCACAGAAGTTCTGTACTCCACAGGCAACATAGAAATTAAGAGAAGTACCAGTAGTCAGTCAGAGCTCTACCATCATAGAAGTCATCCACTCCACAGGCAACATAGAAATTCATAGAAGTACCATCTGAGACGTCAGTACTACCATCATAGAAGTCATCTACTCCCCAGGCAACATAGAAAGTAAGAAGTACCCGTAGTCAGACCACTACCATCACAGAAGTCCTCTATTCCACAGGCAGCATAGAAAGTAAGAAGTACCAGTAGTCAGTCAGAGCTCTACCATCATAGAAGTCATCCACTCCACAGGCAACATAGAAATTCATGGACATACCATCAGAAAAGTCAGAGTACTACCATCACAGAAGTCATCTACTCCCCAGGCAACATAGAAAGTAAGAAGTACCAGTAGTCAGTCAGAGCACTACCATCATAGAAGTCATCCACTCCACACCCAGCATAGAAATTCATGGACCTACCATCACAGAAGTCATCTACTCCCCAGGCAACACAGAAAGGAAGATAAATACCAGTACTCTTCTTCACAGGCAGCATAGTCAATCAAAGCTCTACCATCATAAGTCACCCACTTCACAGGCAACATAAGAATTCATAGAGGTACCATCAGAGAAGTCAGAGTACTACCATCACAGAAGTCGTCTACTCCACAGGCAGCATAGAAAGTAAGAAGTACCAGTAGTCAGTCAGAGCTCTACCATCAAAGACGTCATCCACTCCACAGGCAACATAGAAATTCATAGAAGTACCATCAGAGAAGTCAGTACTACCATCACAGAAGTCATCTACTCCCCAGGGAACATAGAAAGTAAGAAGTACCAGTAGTCAAGGATTAGGCATGCTGGACAAAGTACATGAACTATGGACAGAAGTTTGAAATATTACCTAGGAAGTTGCAAAAAAATAATTCTAAATAGAAAGAAGATTAAGAAGGCAAAATGACTGTCTGTGAAGGATTTAGAAGTGGCTGAGGAAAGAAGGATCTCTAAGGATAATGAGAGCAGGGTACATTATATAAAACGTTAATGTAGAGTTTGATAGATGATAGCAAGAGAAGTTCAGGAGGGATGTATACATGAGCAATGCAAAAAAATGGAAGACAGCAAAACGTGAACAGATGTTCAGGAACATGAGTTGTATTAAAGGAAACTTGCAGATAGAAATGGACATGACTGAAGAAAAAATGGAGAAAACCTGACAAAGAGAAGAGAAAAGATCATAGAATTCAGTCAGAGTAGTACCACTGCAGAACGCAGTTGCTCCAAAGACAATATATTAAGTTAACCAGGACACCAAAATCACTAACATGTACAATGATGTGTTCTCTAACTACAGCCAAACCTCCTGAACAGTGAAGCTAAATGGACACAGAAAGCTTTCTTAAGGCTGAACCATCAGTTGAGTTCTTTAAAATCTGGCAAAATGATAATGTAACACTGCTGCATTTAAGTTGCCAGCAGCTGTGGAAAACAAGGTAGCAGCAATTGTATTGGAAATTGTTAGCGTATATTCAAGTCCCAAAAATGGTAATTGCTACAGAAACTATTCCAGTTATAAAACACAGTTGTAGAAAGTACTGCATTCTCCAAATTAGAACTATTTCCCCAGTGCTGAAGTTGCAGTTACTGCAATCCAAGCTCAGTGAAAGTTCAACAGGACAGAAGGTCACTGTCAAAGATCATGAGTTGGAAGAAGAAATTACTCAAATTCAGATGGCCATGAACTTGGAAAACATTGACCTAAAAACAATTTGTTTCATTGAACTTTGACTTGAGAAAGAAGACAACCAGCATTTTTGAACTCCTGGAGACCAACATTGCCTCTCCCTCCTTTACTCACTCCAGAATTTGTTGAAAGAAGAGAAGGTACAGTAGGACTTTTGTTAAAGAAAATTAGCTGTGCTTAAACCCAGAGAAAGAACAGTAAACAATCCAAAAACACAATGGTCAGCTAAGGAAAGTTTTATGAGTTTAGTTTATTTGGTACATCAATTAAATGAAGCTTTTACTAATTTATCTAAACATGTGTCTGTGGTATATATTTTATGTTTCATAACAACAAAGTAGATTTCACTGTGGTTATTTCTACCTTCAGTGGGATTCTTTACAAGTTTATAACAGTCCATATGCCCACTATGCCATGGAAGGAGAATGTGAGTTGGTTTGGTCAATAAATATTTTCCAGGCATGCATTGAAAATAGATGTGCTGTGTAGGAATTATTTTTTTCTGCTACCACATCCACAGTAAAATCATGTGTAACTGAATGTAAAGTGATGTCTTTCCAGACATGATGTCAGAGCTTTTTAAGGTGATCTTATCACAACTACCAAACCAAGTGTCCCACTTTCTTGCTTCCACCCCGGTAGTCAACTATCCAGACTGCGCCCCCCCTTCTGTAAATTCCTGGATCCGCCACTGCGCACAGACACACACACACACACACACACACACACACACACACACACACACACTGCAGTTCCCGGCTTACATAATGAAGTTTGTTCCCTGCTGGCATGTTACCTTAAAGAAGTTTGTTCCCTGCTGGCATTCTGAAGCTAAATTGTTTGACTTCGTTCCCGGCTTACATAAAGCTTCTCACTCAGGCCGGTAAAGCTGCTTTCTGTGGCTCCGCATTCGGACTGGTAAAGCTGCTTTTTGAGGCTCCATTCCCAGCTTACATAAAGCTGCTGCTTCCCGCTTGCATTTTGGATGGGTCACGGGTAACGTTCTTGCATATTAGAGCTACATAATTTGCCGCCAGCCGGAAAAGCTTCTTCCAGCTCAATTCCGACTGGCTGGACGGCCTGACGGTGCTGACATCATCGCGCACGTGATGACGTCAGCACCAACGGCATGAAAAATTTTAAAAATTCAAAAACAAAAGGGAAAAAATCGGAAATGAAGGGGTGCCACTCGGGAATCGTGACACCCCTTCATATGGACCCCAAAACTCGGTAAAAAACAAGTAAATCGGTATGGTTGGGAGGTATGCAGACAACTCCTCAACTAACTACCAAGCAATAATCTCCTGTCTACATCTCAACACGGCTTTAGACCTAAACACAGTAGAATCACTGCCCTTGTTAGTTTTACAAACTCAATCAACCAGCTTAAAAATGACAACCAGCTCATCTTGTCTATCTTTCTTGATATGTCTTTGATACAGTATCCCACCAAAAGCTACTAAATGAGGTAGCTTCCTAAACCTAACCCACCCAGCTCTCTTCTGGTTTCTCAGCTATTTAACTGACTGCCAACAGGCAGTTAAGTGGCAAAATGAACTCTCCACCCTATTACCAGTCTCAGTAGGCATACCTCAAGGCTCAATTCTCAGTCCATTGCTCTTCACCATATTCACCAACAGGCTCAGCACAACCACCCAGCATTCAACCATCATTCAATATGCAGATGACTTCTCCCTCATATGTTCAGCTTCCTCCCTAACAGAACTCCTACAAGCAACCCAACAATATTTCCAAGACATTGAAAAGTACCTCTCAGACACTTAACTCATACTCAATTCAAGTAAAACAAAGCTGATGCTCTTCACTAATAGCAAAGTTCCTGATAACTCTCCCCCTTTCACCATTTACTCAGCCAATAAAACTAGAATTGAACCTGTCCAGCACACCAAACTCCTTGGAGTCTAAAATTGAACCTGTCCAGCACACCAAACTCCTTGGAGTCACGATTGACAACAACCTAAATTTTAACAAACACCTTGCTCTAAATATCAAAAAGGTCCACATTAAGCTAGGCTAACTATAAAGAGTCAAGGCATATCTAACCGAGGCCACTAAACATTCCATAGCTAGGACCCATCTACTCTCTACCCTTCTATATGCCTCACCAATATTCAGTAATCTCAGAAAATCAGATTTAAACAAACTGGAGTCCTGCTATAACAAAATTGCAAGATTTGCCACTAACCACCCTTACAGATCACATCACTGCACAGCACGTCATAAACTAAATTGGCTTGAACTATCCAATCTCTTGTCCCTCAACCAACTAACTTTCATTCATTCCATCTTCCACCATCCAGACACTGTCCAGCACTCAAGAGCTTAGTGCAGCCCTACTCAAATGGCAGGCCACTAACATCCTCCAACAAACTACTACTCAAAGTAACTAAATCTAATAATTGTTACGTTAACTCTCTATTCTCCCACCACATATCTAAGTCCTGGAATTCCATGCCTCAGACAATACTAAATTCTAGACACACAATCCAAATTTAAACTACTGCTTAAGGAACACCTAACCAAAAACTGCCTTTGTTCTTGCACTAATCCAGGCTGACCATTCTGTCCTTCCTTGTTCTTACAACCAAAATATCTCTTCCCTTACTAAATTCTAACATCCAAACTATCCCTTCTCTCATGGAATTTCAGTTTCTCTCTACATATCTTAAGCTCACTACTGCTCCTGTTTTTATCTGCCTATTTCAAGCTTCCTACAGTTTAATCATGTTCCCTCCTTCTTGTACTTCACCTCAGTATTGCCTTAGCTATCATTGTTTAGAACAAGTAACACTAGCACAGCAACAATCAGCCATATTCTTGTTCATATACCATACATGTATCTCATAAATATTTACCACCAAAACCATGATATTGATCTACAGATCTGTCATTTCTCTATGATGGCACAAGCTATTTCATGCTAGTTTATTTGTTAGCTTTCTTTTTTTTTCCCACTTTATGTTACTCACTCAATTTTTATTGTTTATGTATAAAATATTTGCTACCTATATTTACCGGAGTTGTGTATTCTTGATTATTATCGATTTCTTGTATTGTTTTTAATGTGTTTTTGTAATGGAAGTTTTCTCCCAGGGCCTCCACTGAAAAGGGGCCACTGGCCCAGTCGGATATCCCCAGTAAACAAATGTAGAATAAATAAATAAATCATAAAATAAAAATAAAATGCTAGAAACAGATGTGTTATCATTTAGACCATGGGAGGATGTGGAACCCAGTCAGTGTTGCCATACCATCTCCATGTATACTATCCAAACCTTCCAGGGGCCACTGCTATAAATGTTGGAAATAATCACAAAAATAACAAACTGAAAAAATGTACAATTATTGCAGCTCTTCACATACCTAAATAATGTACCACTCACAGGAAAAATAATGGGCTAGGTTTCAGTCTGTATTATTAACCTCTCACCCTCCAAAATATACAAGCATTGCCTGCACATCCCACATTTACAGGTTCCCTTACTTGAGTTTTTATTTTTTATTTTTATTTATTTTACATTTGTTGTCCATTTTCAGCAGAGGCCTGGGGAGAAAAGCTCCTCGAAAGTAAAGTACAATATTATATATAAAAACAAAACAATTAGTTAATGAGTTAACCATGCTAGTTGTCTCACTCACTTCAGGACCAGTGCTTTCTAAAAGTTCCTGCATGTTTCTGCTTTTTTATAGACAAATAAGGAAGTATCCCACAATACTTTGTATAAATCCTGGTCACCCTTGAATACATTCCAATTTCTAGAAGCAATATTCTTTATCTTCTTAGAGATGTAATTATATTCTATTACCAAAGGCCTGGAGTAATTTCTATCTACTTCAAAAGTATTTTAACTAACCCCCAAATCCACAGACCGATTTTGCCAAGACATGGGATACATTAGTGACCTCATCACTGATCATTTTCAAAAATTGGTGGAAGTAACCTTAGTCCATAAACATAGCCAACAGTCTATTACATAAACATAGCTAGCAGTCTATTCCATAAACATTATTTTTCCTTTGGGTGGTAATTGTTCAGCCAAAGTTTTAGTATACCTAGAAGTTTGCAATCCTTGTGGTGCTTTTTATGTAGGGAAAATGGAGCATATTTTAAGAAAGAGACTTAGCAACCATCAGAATGACATTAGGAATGGAAACAATGCATTAAACATGCAATATTTATGTTTACATAAGTTGTGTTGTCAAAATAGAATGTATTATCTAATTTACTGCTTAATTAATTTTAGAATGTATTGTCTAATTTATTTTTTTAATTAATTATTCATTGTTTATGTGTAGTAGGGTTAAGCAATAATTGAATGGTTTTATAACACATGACTATGTGGAAGATGATTTAAATGCTTAATGTAATGGTTAACTCAGTTCTGATGAAGCCCATTGGTTTTTGAAAGTAGGACAAAAGCACATAACTAATAG
Source organism: Protopterus annectens (assembly GCF_019279795.1). Classification (NCBI taxonomy): domain Eukaryota; kingdom Metazoa; phylum Chordata; order Ceratodontiformes; family Protopteridae; genus Protopterus; species Protopterus annectens. The sequence continues at coordinate 1,053,709,561 of NC_056725.1, read as the reverse complement.
TTTTAAAATTTTTGGCTCACACTGTTTATACTTTTTTGTGTGATTTTTGATCTCTGTGTTGCAAGATTGCCTGGGACTGCTTGGCACTTGTGGTTTTGTTACTTTGAAGTTAAGTGTTGCACAAGTGCTTTGCTGAGTGTTTTTCTTAATTACAAGAGGTTAGTGTTGAACAAAGTTGATTTAATGTGACTATTGCTGTTAAGTTATTTAGTTAATTAATTTAAGTATTCATTTATTTTGCCACAATCAGACATCTAAGGTGTTTATACAGTCAGTAAAGTGGTTGTTATAGATGGGTACAAAGACCACTGTGCATAAATATGACTTACTCCTGCTGCTGCGTGACACTTTTCAACAACAGTCACGTATCTGGTGTGGCAGCATTAGTGTCACACAATGTATTGTATTTGCTGAAATCAGTGTAAAACTAATATGTCTACAACTTATTCTTGAGGGTGGAGGAGATTGCGAGTGTACTTAAGAGTGACAATCTGGCCATAATTCCTTTAATTTATCATCAGAAATATTAACCCTGTACATGATAGGTAACAATCTTTGGTGGTTTAGTAGAAGTATGGTGTGTATGAAAGCAACTGCTCATTGGCTCACTAGTGCAGTAAATAGCCTTGTCATTTCACAGCGCTTTGTTCTGGTTGAGTGCTTGTCTGTAGCTTTTTCTGTGTGGAGTCTACATGCCCCCGCCCCATCACTGTATGGGTTTACCAGTTTGCTCTGGCTCTCTCCAGCACCCCCCAACACATGTTGTAGGTGAATTGGCATTCCTCCAATTTGCCTGAAGGTGAAGATGTAGTTTTGTGTGTGTGTGTGTGTGTGTGTGTGTGTGTGTGTGTGTGTGTGTGTGTGTGTGTGTGTGTGTGTGTGTGTGTGTGTGTGTGTGTGTGTGTGTGTGTGTGTGTGTGTGTGTGTGTGTGTGTGTGTGCGCGTGTGTGTGCATCTGTCTGTACAAAATGTCACAGATTTTTGTACGTGGAGTCAATTTGCTGGGTGAATACATAACTCTTCTGAGTAGACGTAAAAACATGCAGTTAAGTTGCTTTCTTTCAAAAATAACGTACAAAATGGATCCCAGAACATCCAAATTCATATAGTTTCTGGGACATGGCAGCCCCCACACCCTTGACTGTATAAAAGGATTTTGACATGGACTTAGTGGTAACCTCTGACCTCAACCCCATCTATTGATCATTGATGATTGTTGTCCATGCTGATGGGAGTCTCCTATTTAGTGATATATTTGCTGGACTACTCAGCTCTAGAAATGTTTTTTATAAGAGTTATTGCTGAGTTCATGAAATGAAACCGGGATTCAGACAGAACATTTAAGTAACTGACTAACCAAATGCTGAATGCATTGTGATTTTAAAGCATATCTATCTATATATTACTGAAATAGTCTGCCTTACAACTTCTTACAAAGCTTTTCCATTTTATTTTGCAGGGCTTCACAGATATTTAGATCTACATATCCACCACTGCCACGTGTCGTCCTTAGTAGCTACAAGATGCTTCTGCTGAGAAGTAATCCACAAAATGTATATTCAGGCAAGTCTTATTTTTCTGAGGATGCACATTTGCTAATGACCAAGTTAAACATGTCACAGATATAACTGACAGCTTTTTCAGGTGTGGGAAAAATATAAACAGCTTACAATAATATGCATTCAGATCCCTACTCATGAGCTGCTAAATTTTTACCAGCAGTGAAGGTCTTCATTAATAGGCTACAAAGTTTGTTTTTACAGTCATAAGACAGATGATAATAGTCACCAAATAAGTGAAACATAATTCTTGCTAAAAACAGCTGAGCTGAGTGGCTAGTACAATTCCAGTATGCTGTGTCACTGTGTCTCCCTGATTAAGATCACTCAAGAGGTATACTTAATCAAATCAGCTGCTTCAGAATTATTAGAATACAATTGTGCATGGTTAGTATTTCAATAACCTAAGTACAGTTACCTCACATTTGATATTATCCTGAATCTAATCAGTGGCAGGTGAGATCACCTTACTGGAGAGTTTGAGGTTAGAGTAAACACATCTAGTGACATATGTTATTGCATTTCCAATAAAACTGCAGAGAAATAGCTACAACTAAATTTAGAAATAAATCCCTTTGGTAGAACTCCTGTATGAATAAACTATACCAAAAGAAGGAAAATAATGAAACATTGTGAGATTTGTCTCAGGACCACACTCTGAAACATGACAGCAAGGGCCTTAACTCATTACATCTGAGTGACGCCTCAAGGTGCATTTGCAGTTAACTCCTACTGACGCCTCTAGGTGTTAAATATTGCTTGTTAATATTTGCATCAATAATTCCCAAACCATGCTATCTACAAGGTTTTAAAAGAGTTCATTTTAAAGCTTACACAAAGACAAACTCAACTGCATTAATATTTGACATCTGTTTAGTGCAGGTAAAGAGATATTAACTGTCAATTGTATGATATTAATTTATATAGCTATGATTTTTTACATTTTCCCAGCTATCTAGAATTTTGTAAATCGTTATATGTCATTAGTGAATACCAGCATGATGCAACTGCTTGTGTTACCAAATGTATTAGACCTATATGTTATGTGTATATTAAACTACTGGTACAGAAGTGTGTGTTGAACAGGGTTTGTACAGTACTGAGCTTCAAGGATGTGTCCATAGTGTACCCTACTGGAAAAGACCAGAAATGTATATAAACTACATACCTGTGCAAATGTATGTTTTAATAGTAGAACTGGAACATACAGAGTTAACCTGCAAAACTTCAAGAAAATAAGTTGAATTTAAATTGTTTTATGATTGTGTTATAAACGTTAGTTTCAATGCAGCAAGGAGACAGGATGTCTAGAAAACTAGGGTTCCTTCCGCATTGTTTTGTTTTATGTCTTCTAGCAACTGCAAACTTCTGAAGGCTATGTATTTTTCACAAAGGAAATGTCAAATGCTTCAATGGGGGAACTTAAGTCAGGTGCAAAAAGTGATGTCATCCAAGCTAACCCAGCAGTAATATTTGATATTAATTTAAGAACTCTCTCAGAGAGAGACTGTGCATTTTATATTTTGTCTTTGACCTGGAAATATCCACTCATCAGCACTACATCTGCACTTGCCTTGCTGTCAGTAAGTTTTTTAGGGCATAGTCATTCTTTAGATATAGTTAGGAATATAGTAAAAATTAGTTTAGATATTTACTGTATTTATTTGACACTATCCTGCAATGTTGTTTTAAATACTTCCTGTGATTTTGAACTCTGAAGTTGCTGTCTTGATTTTACTGAGTGTTGTCTTGTTCTTTTATTATTTATTATTAAATATATTTAAACCTATCTTTGTGGCTGATATTTGTGAAACATATTTAAGCTCTTAGAGTACTTATATATGTATTTTGTGACACTATACAGGCCACTACTAAATAGCCTTGCAAGTCTTGGTCAGACTACCATTTGGATAATAGTAATATTACACAGTAGGATTGGATACCTTTTGTAAGGTCCCTATAGTAGCTAATAAGTAGGGGTTGGTGGCAGTGGAAACTATTTTATAGTCTGGGAAGAAGGGGGCCTAAACTTGTAAGAATATAGCTGCAACAAACAATCCAGATAGTATCCTTCTCTTCAGACAGTTCTGTTTTCAGTTCAATTAGAAATTACGAGTTGCCAAGTTGTAAAATTGTAATAGCAATTTAATAAAAAATTCCAGCCAAGTAAAAACAAGTTAAATTAAGCGCTTTTCGTCTTCCAAATACAAAGACTTCTTCGGATAAACTAAACTTTTCTACTACTCCATTATAAGTACCCTCCTACTAAGTCACATGATACATACAACACAATGTATTCACTATTTGAAATTCATTAAGTGTTACATAATCAATTTGCCAATGGTTGTTATACAGCGTTTACAAATAAAGTAGATCTCTATACCAGATGGAAGAGGTGGACTTGTTCTAAGTGTTAATGGCTGCAGACAACATCGATAGTACCCAGTTACCAGAAACACAAAGTAGCGAACCTGGCAATTTAACAGTCTTAATTAACTTACTTTCACAATAAATAGAAGACCTGTCCAATAGACTGGACACACTGGGAGGACCTACAACTAACAGCCAGCTAAATGGTATTAACGCCAACCCTACAAATCAAATGGAGAACTAATTTATGTAACTATAGCAGGTTTGACACTATTCCTACTACCTCTATAAATTCTAATCTGGAGCAGTCAATACCAGACCACAATCAAGACACTAACAACTCTAGGATTCAAACTGAAAGTTTTGTCAGAACAAATAATACCTCGGGGCTTGTCGGGACTCCTAACGTTTCGGCTTGGCTACATGAACCAATGACACTAAGCTATGTTGAGCAGGCAACACTACAGGAGAACTTGGCTGGAGGTAAAACATCTATTGCAACCAATTTAAAAACACTTGACCACACTCTTGTCAAATACAAAAAGCTCCAGTTAGAAGTGTCTTATTCTAAGAGTGTATCAAGGAAAAAGTTGTACCGAAAGGTCTAAGAGTGTGGCAATTCCCGACAGGACTTGAAGAAGGGTCAGCTTTTCACAAGGATTTATTAAAACTGTTTGACAAACATGGTATAGAGCTCCTTGAATTAATGGCCAAACACTATCAGTCTAATTTGGAGGCTCTATCCATAGACATTCAAAAAATATACCAATACATTAAAAACGATATAGACTTTGACCATTACAAATTTGACTACAACAGAATATTTGATAGTATCAACCAAATAATGGAGAAATTAAGAACTACAAAAATAAAGAAAATGCAATGAGATAAATTAGCTTACAGAAATGGGACAGTGTACCCAAAACCTCCCCAATCGCAAGTGTGGAAGCAAATGGGGGTGACAGTAAGAGAAAGGGAAAACTTCGAGGCCCAGGAAGTTGGAACACAACTCATGAATAGAACAGATGACACTGGTAGTAACAACAGCAATGAGGTTCGAAGAAGTGAGAGAATTACACAGAAAAACAATTCTAACACAGGAAGCCATTCTTCTGATAATAACTACCAAAATCAAAACTTTGATAACAGTGAAAATTTTCATCACCAGACCCAGAACCACAATCCTCGGGGTGGGAAACAACAATGTCCCAGCAACAACAAGAAGTGGAGGAGATAGAAGGAACATATGTTATCAATAAAAGGTACTGTAAAATTTTGACAAATGTACAAAAAAGACTTTAAAGTCTACAATTACACAGAGACCGAAATGGGACTTGATATTATTGAACTGTTTGCTAAGGGCCAAACATTTGTGAATGCTGACAAAGCACGTTTAGCACAAACACTCACTGACCTTAAGTTATTTATATGTAAGGTTAATTTGCAGTGATTATGGGTACAGATAAGCATAATGAGAATGAATTTTATGTAACCAGTATCTACAATCCACCATTACATAACAGTGTAGCACTATTTGAAAAAACATGCAAAATAGATTTTAGACATAGTTTAGAAAGCAGAATGGTACTTAAAAATGAAAGAAACATTACTAAACAGGAATGGCAGGCAATTTGTGACATACAAAAACTACCCCTTAGATATATTAAACCAGATAAGGGAGGGGGGTTGGACATTATGCATAAAGATGATTATAAGCAGAGAATGAAGCTATTGTTAGATAGTGAGACATACATTAATGTTTCAAGAAGTGAACTTAACACAGCCTACACTAGAATAAAAGCTTATATAAATGATTTGTTTATAGAGGCAAAAATTGATCTAGATATGTATAACTATATGACCATGGTAGCACCAAGAATTCCGTTACTATTTGGTGTACCAAAGGTCCACAAAAACATAGAGGACCCCCCTATGAGGCCACTAGTAGACGCACATAACTGTATTACATACAGTTGCGCTAAAGTAGTGGACTCTATTTTGAAGAAATATATTAAGCACGAGAACCAAATTTGCAAGGATTCATGGTCATTTTTGAAGGAACTAAACCAACTGGAATTTAGAGGCGACTTTAATTTCATGACAATTGATGTAAAAGAGCTATATACCTTTATCCCTCATCAAGAAGGGATTCAGTGGGTTTCCAGTAAGTTAAAGAATTTAGGAGCCCCCAGTAGTGAAATTGGTTTAGTTGAGGAGCTACTGGACATAATTTTAAGTAACAACTACATTATGTTCGAACATACCTTTTACTTGCAAAAAATAGGGGTTGCCATGGGGTCCCCATGTGGGGCAAGTTTCTCAAATTTAGTCATGGCACACTGGGAAGATGAACATGTTTGGAATAATTCCAAAATTAAGGAACAACTTTATTTTTACACAAGATTTTCGGATAACATTTTGTCAAACTAAAAGGTGATGAAAGAACAGCTATGGACTTACTTAACTATTTCAACAACACTACAGAATTCTTGAGTTTTACATCAAGTTATGGGGAGCATAAGATTTCATATCTAGACATTGAGTTAAGAAAAGATAGTAGTAACAACAGGTACGTTAGTACCATATTTTGAAAGGAAACATATTCTAACAGCTTCTTACACTTTACCAGCTGTCAACCATATCACCAAAAGAGATCTGTGGTGAAGTTAAGAGCTGCTAGAATGACCAGCCTCAAATCTGATTTTCAGATAGAATGTGAAAAGCTTGAAGAAATGCTCCTCAACAGAGGTTACCCATATGATCTATTACGAAACTTAATTGATGAAATTAGTAATAAGAGAAATAGGGGGATGTATAGACCTATTTTATGGTTCAAACAAGAACCTAATTACATTGACAATGGAACTATAAAAAAAACGGAAACATCACTAGAGAATACAACTTTACAAGCTATAGCTTTGTGACATCGTACAGCATTAATGCACGGGATTTGAGAGACATCGTATATAAGAACTGGGAAATTTTGCAAAATGACCCTTATGTCAATAAAAAGCTCCCAAAACCCCCTCAGATAATATTTAGGAAGGGAAGAAATGTTAAAAACATTTTGGAAAATCAGTCCTATAGCTTCATTAGAAATCCGGCGTTGACCAAGTGTCAAATGTGCAACTTTTGTAAGCACATGGAAATAGGGCAGACTTTCTATATTAGAAACAGAAAATACCATACTAAAGAGAAATTCAATTGTCAGTCCAAAATGATAGTGTACCTGGCAAAATGTCAACAATGCCATGTATTCTATATAGGGAAAACTATTAGGACCTTGAGGGAAACAGTATACGAACATTTGTACAGTATTAGTCGTAGGAAGTCAGAGAATGCTCTTGCAAGACACATATTGGAGCATCCAGAACACACATTCAAGTTTCGAGTCATAGATCAGATTAGATCAGATGGAAGAGATGGACCTGATAGCCTTCTACTAGAGAGGTTAGAATTGGTGTGGCAATTATACACAAATGCCTGCCTATATCCAGGAATAAATTAAATTTATTCAATTTTATGCATCTTAAGATTAAAGAACTTAAATAGGTGCACTTAATGCAAGTATAGTATAAATATAAAATATGCGAGGTATAGGCAATCAAAAACGTCTCTCATTTATGTATATATATATATATATACATCTTTGTTCTGTGTATGCAAGTATAGCGATCTACTTTATTTGTAAACGCTGTATAACACCCGTTGGTTAATTGATTATGTAACACTTAATGCATTCCAAATAGTGAATAGATTGTGTTGTATGTAACATGTGACTTAGTAGGAGGGTACTTATAATGGGGTAGTAGAAAAGTTTAGTTTATCTGAAGAAGTCTTTGTATTTGGAAGATGAAAACGGCTTAATTTAACTTGTTTTTACTTGGCTGGAATTTTTTATTAAATCGCTATTACAATTTTACAACTTGGCGACTTATAATTTCTAACTGAACTGAAAACAGAACTGTCTGAAGAGAAGGATACTATCTGGATTGTTTGTTACAGCTATATTCTTACAAGTTTGAGTCTGTGATTTGCTTCTTGGTGTGTCTTGTTAAGAAGGGGGCATAGCTAGTAAACCTGTGCCAGCCTAACCCCAGGTGTGTGTGTGTGTGTGTGTGTGTGTGTGTGTGTGTGTGTGTGTCTGTATATAAACCAAATCTCAAAGTGTGTGTCAGTTACTTGGGCAGGGACACAAAACACTGGTTGGACAGAGAGGGTGCTGGAGGTCTTGGCTTGGCCCCTCAGCTGAAATCTTAACCTTATAGCTATGCCAGTGAGGAGGGTTATTGGGGATCTGGAGAAAGAGGGAGAAACCAGATTGACTGTGATCTCTGTGTGCTTTTAAGGGAAATTGCACTTTACTGTGTGTGTATGTCCCCTAGCTGTTGTTAGTGGTGAGGACTGAGGCTCCTTGATTACTGGGCCAGTGCAGGGGTGTCACACAAATCATAGCAGAACTCATTCATGCAAGACATAGTCAACTAAACTGACAGAAATACATATCAGGTTTTTTTTCGTGAAGGGCAGATTCTGTCTCTTGACCCTAGTAATCTTCTTTGAAATGGTTAATGAGGCTGTGGACAATGGTCATTCTATGCATGCTGCTTATTTCAAACTGAGCAATACTTTTGATACTTTTCCCCATACTGGTGTTATTGAAATATTAGACATACTTAATGTAAAACCCTACATTGTCCACTGGATGCAAATTACCTTTCCAAGAGATCAGAATTGTGAAAGTTGTTGGTACCCTCTCTGAATGTAAAATTGTAACTAGTGGGATACCACAGGGATCAGTGCTGGGCCCTGTCCTGTTTTGCATTTATTTTACACACATCCAGGCCAATATTCCAAATGTGTAATTGACCAAGTTTGCTGATGTCTGTGAGGTGCTATTTGCTCATCCACTGATACTAAACAGCTCCAGCAAGGATTTGAGTTTGCACATACGTGGTGTATTGAAAATGGTCTTAAGATAAATATAAAATAATGTATCATAATATCATTTAGGCAAAAAAGTTACTTTCAGCTCGTACATTATTAGTGGTATTCCTCTTCAGATAGACATGGTCATAACAGATGCAGGTACTTATATAGATAACCCTATCTCATTCAATGATCATGTTTCCACCATAGTCAGGAAATGCTTCTGTCTGACCCAGTTAATTTCCCACGGAATATTTTCAAGATCTAAAGAAGTCAGCCTACTTCTCTACTCTTCCCTTAATAGACTTATCATTGAATACAATGCCCCCTTTGGCATGTACAAATCCAAGTATTGCATTCAACAAGAAAGGTACCACAGATTTTTAACAAAGAAGATTGAAGGCCTTAAATCCTTCAAGTATCCCAATGGACTGCTCTTATACTAAGTAGTCAAAGTGACCTATGTTTCTCTTTTTGAGCCAATCCTATTTGACATTCTACTTCTTTGTAAAACCAGTGACTCCACAAACAAATGCACTAGGAATCTAAAGCTACACCAAAAAAAAAAAAAAAAAAAAACAAGACTCGCTGTTGGGATAGGTTCATAACACAATGTATTCCCAGTCTACGAACTAAGTTACTGCTGCAGGTCAAACAAAATACTGTTTTGATTAACTTTAATGCTAATCATAATGACTGGATAGGTAGACACAATTTTACATCAGGGTTGTCATGTACAGCCCTGCTCAGTTTAGGAGGTGAGCACAATTAACTGCTTCAGAAGGGTGGCAAGAACTTTTAAGTGTGTCTACTTGAAGGTATGGCTAGGCACCTTATAACCCTGCGAATGCATGCTTAGTATTGTTCCTAAGTTCCTACTACTATCTTCATTAAGGAGATATTCATTAGGCAGTAAGGTCCTTGGAGAAATTAACCAGATGCATTAAAATCCCACCTCCATTCTGGTTAACCCCTCACTCCTCATGATTGTAAATCTAGTTATAATCAGTTTAATATCAGTAGTAATGTGCTTCATCTCTGATTCAGTGACAGCTTATATATGAAGATGTTGTGCACTGGTCATAACTTGAACTTCAGAGATTTTCTAATTCAGTGTGCAGTAAAATGGAACAGTTTCAGGCCTGTAAGTCTAACCTAGGCAGAATCAACTGGAGAAACCCTCTTTAAGGTTATAAAATTATGCTGCAATATACTGTACTACACTGAAATAAAAGCTAAAGGTATCACTGTCAGTCTCTCAGTGGGTTGCATACTTAACCTTTGATGCTAGAAAGATGAAAAGACCCCTATACAATATGCATATTCCAACCCTTACACTATACTGTGGCTTGAATAGTTGAAGTACTTCAGGTGAGATGGTAAGACAAGGTCCCATCTGCCTCAATTAGTGATAGTTCAGATGGAGGCTGATAATTCTTCAGTATTTCTTGATAAAGAGCATAGAAGTTCCAGCTGAGTTCTGGCCAAATGTCCCCATAGTCACTATCATACCTCTCAACTGTCCAGATTTTCACAGAATGCCCAGACTTTTGCCTCATATGTTTGATCTGCTCCTCGTAAAATTTGTGATTTTCTGGCAAATTACTGGGGATCATGACAAATGTTCAGGTTTCAGTCTTCATATCCTTCAGAAAATGCATGCTAAAACACAGTCTGTTATTCTAGCAACTTTCTGTGCTTACAACAGCAAAAATTAAAATATGTTCCTGATTTTGGACCTTTGTCACCACCCTATTATTTTTGTCTTTGTCCAGACTTCCTGCAATAAGAGTTTGAGAGGTATGGTTAGTATAAATTCTTCCCTGGGAAAGGCCACAGGCTCCTGAATCAACAAAGTGAAATAACTAAATTAATTGAGTACCTGGGTTAAAGCTCCTATGGTACTATTTTGAAGTTATTAACTACAGCACATTGAGGACATGAATTAGGGAGAATGTCTCCTCAAAAGAGGATGACTGACTTCCATCATGGTTGAAGGTCAAGTGATATCATTTAAAAGGAGTACATCTCATCAAAATCTTTCTGATTTTTGTCCCAGGAATTACTATAATTATGCAAAATCCTGTGCGCTCTCTCTCTCTCTCTCTCTCTCTCTATATATATATATATATATATATATATATATATAAATTTTGTACATTTCAGGAAAATGAAGATGGCACTAGCCCCTTATAGGTACACTCCAGTTCAGGTAACTAAAACAAGGAATTATATTTAGGGAAAAAAACACTTGGCAAAGTACAAAATGGTGAGAGGTGCATAGAAGTATAAAGACATATCTACCACACAATTATAACACTGAACACTACAAGAGAACCATTAGTGGCAGTCGTACCTTGATATATGTATTATGAGGGTGTGTATTGTACAAAATACATCCCTGGGGATTCAGTAAGAACTTCACCACTCAAGTTAAGGACTTTGGTAAAAAGGCCCTGTTTCCACAATGCAGTGTATTTTGCAGTTCAGAGAAACATCAGTCATAATGAGTAAAGACCTCATTACTGACTAATTTGCATGTCTTTGAATCGCTATCAACTACTGTGAGTTCAGATCACACTTTCCTGTAGTTAACATTGTGTAACAGTCACATTGTGTTAGCACAGACCTCCCCCATTCATTCTTCCACACACTATACATATATTCAAACACACACACACACACACACACACACACACACACACACACACACACACACACACACACACACACACATGCACACACACCATGTAGTTTGTGGAGCTTTTCTCCATGGGCCTCCACTGAAAATAGGCTCATTCCAGGCCTAGTGGACTTTCCTGCTTAACAAATGCAATAAATAAATAATAAAATAAATAATGTACCACATATATGTCCCTGTGTTGTGAGAACTTCACAGATGCCTCCTTTTTTCCTGCCCTCGTACATAATTAATGATGAAAGTCAGTCAATCATGCCAGACATGAGTTTCATTTTTTTCTTATTGTGCAAAAGCTGCACTGCTAGATGTGTTGCTCTATTAACTTCTCAAGTGACACAAAGTTACATATCTAAAATTCTCCCTGGTGTTACCTAGTGTTCCTCCTGCCTCTGTCCTGAAGCCTCATAAATGGACATGCCTCCATCCCTCTCAACTGTATTATAAAAACAAACCCTTGCTATAATAACTTGTTAGTGTAGTGCGATGTGAAGGGTGCAGGGTTCAAAGCCTTTTCCCCCTTCTTACTACTGTTTTTTATTTCTAGTGGTGGTGCACTGGACTAATATCCTCAGTGAGAGGGTGCAGAGGTTGAATCTATTTTAGTGCCTTTAAAGCATGCTGTTGTAGCATCCATGTATGTAGTGTTCCCAGCTCCTCACTGGTACACAATCATGCTTTATCCCTCACTAGTGCATTTTCATGCTTTATGCCCCATTGGTGCATGTTCATGCTTTATCCCCTCATTAGTGCATGTTCATGCTGGTGCACCTTCATGTTGTATCCCTCACAGATGCACATATATGCACATGAAGCTGCCTTACAAGTACAACTTGGCTAATACTGAGCACTCATCCCCAGTCCATTTTGCTGCATGCTATATGCCCCTTTTCACCAGGAGTTGTCAGCAGTACAGTGGACTAGACCCCCCCCACACACACACACACACACAGAATGAGTATGTCAGCATCAGCTGGTCACTCCTAGCCTCTCTCAGCCAGCTTCTTCCAAGATGACGCTGCTATTTTAACCCAGATCTTTTGTGGCATAATCAGGGCTTTAACACTGCACACCACAGACATGAGCAAACATCTCTAGTTCTTTTATTTCCATTCTGCTGACGCACTTTGTTAATCTCTCTGGCAGCAACTTCCTTTCCAGATCATAAGAAAATATTAGCTAATTCCCCTTTACCAAAACGTTGTCAGCCAAAATCATTTAACCAGCTTATAACACTGTTCACTTTCTTATTTGGGGTTTTTGAATCAGTTGTATCTGAGCAAATAAACATTTCTGTCCTTCATTGCACTTTAGTTGAATCTTAATAGAGTTTTTTTCAAGGCCTACAGTACAATAGTGGCACTAATGGTATAAATACTATCAACCAAACTATAGTACAAGGCAAACTCACAGGAGTTGTTTTACAGATCTTGCCATAGCATTCCAACCACACTAGGGCCTGATGGCTCAGCAATACAAATGTTTAAAACTTACCTTACAAAATGGACATTAGAGGTAACATCTAAGGTACTATGTCTTTACCAGTCCCCATTCAGTAGGGCGCCCTCAGGGATCACTAGTACAACCCTTACAATTTACACTTTTCACAAATCCACTGGCATTCACCTACCATAAACCACAAACTATATTATTCACGGACAACCTTCTAGCACCTTCCCTCCTCCATACTAGAGAATATTTCTCTAGACATTCAGAAAATCCTTAATCAGTCATCTGCAAAGATGTTCACTGTAAATTTCACAAAAACAAAATCTATGCTACCCGAGACAGTACTCCAACAAAACTATTTTCCCTGAGTGACATATCAAAGACCTAACTCAGCACTTGTTTAATGAGTGCAGGCAGACACATACTTAGGTGAGTGGTTTGTGGAAGAAAAGGTAAGAAACAGGATAAACTTGATGCTGACAGATCATTGTTACAGAGTATAAAAACAGCTTATCAGAAAGTGCAAGAGACAGCTGCCTTTATTCCACCCCTAGGATATTCACTACATCTGTTACATCTAACTGTACCACTGACACTCAGAATATGTGGATTTTAACAAGCAAAAACTATATAATCATAATATCATCTTCATTTCATGGGTTTGATTATCACTGTGCAGAAGAAATAACATCATCCTGATTACCTCTATCTAAAATGTATATTATTCAATTGAAAAATGATGCTCCTGTGAGTGAGTGTCTGCTTTTGCCATTTGCCTTCTTAACATCCTTTACACATCCAGTGTTATTTCTCAGAACATATGTTTTGGGAGTATAATTGGTTGAGAGATATTAAAAATTCCCAACAGAGTACTCTGAGAGAAACATTGTCTGAGCAAATGGGTATAACTATGGAAATTATTTTTTAAGCTGGGATACAGGATCTGAATTGCCTAGATATAGTAAGGCCCTGTTAAGTGTAATTCTGCTGACTGGCAATAAAGCAATAACTACAAAATGGAAATTAAAGTCTAACCCAACTGTGTTTGAAGTATTGGATATTGCACCAGAGGTAAAAAATGGAAGTGGTATCTTTAGAAAAGGGTAGGAGCAAATTGTATAGAAAAAATGGAAAATGACGGGAACAATACATGTAGAATAATGTTATGAAGAAAGAGTGAGGTTTAAGGGAAGGCAATTTCTCTAATGTTGGATTGACAGTTATACAAAGGAATATATGTGATATATGGTGTTTGTAAGTGGGAACACTTTATATGGTTTGTTTTCTTTTATATAAATGTATGTTTGCCTATGTATTAAGTGCTAATTCAATAAAGGTGTTGAAATTGGATGTTAGAATTATTCCAGAGCAATCGTAGATTTCCTGAAACAATGTTTGTGGGAGGAGAGGGTAGATTCTGCCCTTCTGAGCTGGGATTTTTTGGTTAAAGGCTTATTGTGCCTGCATATTTGAGCTGTTTCTTTCTGAAATTGGTACGCCTTTTTTGCTGTAGCATACATTAAATTCAGACCTGCTGAATCTAGCTTTGTTTGTATAACTTGAGCACTAATCCAGACCATCTTTTTTGGGGAAGGTTCCCCTGCACCCTAGTGGCAGGAGTGTGCAGAACTTGTCTGATCGAAGACTGCTGGAACGGGGCTCAGTTTTTAGCTTGTTATTGGTTAATTTGTTTAAATCAGTTTGCTCATTTGCTACTGTTATATAAAAAAAAAATATATATATATATATATATATATATACACTTTATGCATCACCAAGGTTAAACTATTCCCACTGCCATAAAGTCTGCTCTTCAAATTTTCTCTTAGAACAAACCAGTTTTTTAGTTTTAGCACTCAAATCTGTTTCTGTGAGCTCAGCACTTGTTCAGAACTCGTAAGCACTAAATAAGCTACAAATTACTACAGCACTCAACTTTCCTCACTTGTCTAGAGGAAAAAAGGTTTTTAGTACTTAAAATAAACCCCTATCCAGGCATGTCTAAGAGACAGCTCCTGGTGTTTTCTCCTGTCTACCTGATGAATCTGGGCATCTTGGGGCAATGCAGCAATTGCCTCATGTACACAGACAACCCACTCCTCCTACCACCCAACACGTCAACCTGTGAGAGATGCACTTATATAGCCAAACTGGAAGCAAAGCTGTCTTCACTCAAGACTGGACTAGACAGTCAAGAAGAGAAGGTAAACACTTGCACCACACCACACTCATCACATAGCCCCTCAAAACCTACACCACCAAAACACACACATAGCAACACAAAACACACACCTACATTTGCGGAGGCTCTCAATAAAAATCTGCTCAAGCAACAGAGACCTCCAAAGCAGAAACGCATGCAACTTCCACCCCCCAACACAAATGACTCATATCCCACAAACTCAGTGTGCCACTCAACTACAGCCCATAAGTTATAATAACATACCCAACACTCTAGTTGTAGGCGACTCTATAGTCAGGCACACTGATGTTCCACTCACCAGGCTAAACAAGGAGAAAGTTACTGTCAGCTGCCTGTCGGGTGCCAGGATCCACCACATAATGCACGCACTCAGGTCACTCCACAACAAGTACAAATATGACTCTGATATTGTCCATGTTGGTGTGAATGACCTGAGATGTACCTTCCTAGACTACATGAAAAGAGAGAGACATGGAGGAGCTCTCCGATCTTGTAGCCCAGGCAGGTATGACCCTAGCCCTGAGTAGCTTCCTGCCATTACCCAGAATGATACCACAGTACAAGGACAAAATGATTGATTTCAACAATTGGCTAAGCTTCT
This sequence comes from Protopterus annectens, assembly GCF_019279795.1. Classification (NCBI taxonomy): domain Eukaryota; kingdom Metazoa; phylum Chordata; order Ceratodontiformes; family Protopteridae; genus Protopterus; species Protopterus annectens. Next base: position 1,053,693,752 of record NC_056725.1, on the reverse strand, counting down.
GGTGTCATTCTAGGGGGATCTAGTATCTGTCTGCCTGGGATGACATGATTGACAGACCACGATGCTTTGCCAGAGATGGCTGCACCTGTCACCCTTGGGATTCCGGATACTGGCTAAGACACTTGCCACCCCATAGTGCCTTTTTTAGGCAAGGTTCAAATGACAAATTCACCACTGTAACAGGTACAAGCAAGCAACATCTGAGGGTAATGCTACTCAATGCTAGAAGTCTAAACCTCAAAATGCATTCACTCGAGGCACTCCTTAAAATGGAGAACATCGACATCTGTGCAGTGACAGAGACCTGGATCAAGGCTCCAGAAATCACTCCTGCATTACCAGGCTATAATTCATACCACACCTTTTGGCCACCTAACCTGGACTGAAACACTAAAGGTGGAGGCATGTCCATATTCATTAGGGATATCCACACCTCCAGGCTAGTTGCTCAGCATAATGCATCCAAGATTATCCAAGTGCAACGTACTCTGGGCAAGACTGCAACCCAAATTGTAACTTGCTACAGATCCCGCACCATGGCCCAGGATTCCCACTCCTCATTTCTTGATACACTGGAAAATATTAGGTTACAACTCAACACCTTAATAATGGGCGATATCAAGTATCCCACCATTAACTGGAAAAACTACTCATGTACCAACTCTTTTGCTCAACGTTTTCTGTAATTCATAAATTACAATGCCTTGGATCAGCTTATCCACACCCACACCAGGGGCAGCAATATCCCAGACCTGGTCATTACCAACATGGGTGACTGGTGTTCCACACCAGAGGTCAATTCCTTGTTGGTCAGATCCAACCATAAGCTAATCAGCCTAAACATCCACGTCCCACCCCCAGCCCCATTAGGGAAACCACCGTAAAAAATTTCTCCAAAGCCAACTTCACACTTCTTAAGACAGAAGTGACAAACTTCACGACGCCCATGCAGATGGACAATAGAGGTACGACTGCTGAATCCTACACAAATACACTTTATAAGTACTTACACAAGTGCATGGATCATGCTATCGCTAACAGAACTAAGGTGCTATCCTTGAAAAAAAGGAAGCCAATCTGGTGGTCCCCTGCCATAAACAAACTCTACAACAGAAGAAAGAAACTGTTGCAAAAAAGAGTAAAATCCCATGACTGGAAGAACTCCCTGGTCAGCCTCAGTAAGAAGCTGAGATCCCTCATAAAATCCTCCAAAGCTAGTTATGAAAAGAAAATTGCCACTGATTCGAAAGACAACCACAAAGCATTCTATAGCTATGTCAAGAATCTCAATGGCAACACTCAGATCTGCTCTGAGTTACAGCACAATGGCACTAAATATACAGAACCAACTGATATTGCCAACATCCTGGCAGATAGGTTCAATGCTAACTTTACCCCCCCCCCACCCCCACCCCCTAAAGGGTGCATCTCTATACTGGAAGAATGCAAAGTTCCTGTAATCACAGCTGCACAGGTAAAACACACACTCTCCAAAGCCAAGAACACAGCATCTATGGGACCTGACAATATCCCAGCCTGCATTCTACATGAACTACAGAATGAACTGGCACCCCACCTAAGCACCATGTTCAGTCATAGCCTCACCTCAGGCTTTCTGCCCACTGAATGGTGCACAGCAATGGTTATCCCACTCCGCAAAGGAGGAGCCACCACAGACCCCGGGAACTACCGCCCTATTAGCCTAACGAGCCTGGTCTGCAAGACCTTGGAACATATCACTGTGGAACTTATAAACAAAGACATCGGTAATCTCCAAACTCTGGACCCCACCCAGTTCAGGTTTGTAAAAGGCAGATCATGTCTCCTAAACCTGATTGACATCTTTGAAGCAGTCACCAAAGCCGTAGACGAGGGTAAGGTGGTTCACACAGCCTATCTAGATCTCGCCAATGTTTTTGACACCATCCCCCACTCTGGAATTATAGATAAAATCACTAAACTAGGTATAAATCCCTATGTCACAAGATGGGTTGCCAACTGGCTCACTGACAGAACCCACAGTGTGAAAATAGCAGACTCCAAATCCGACTTCTGACCAGTGACAAGTGGAGTACCACAGGGTTCAGTCCTGGGTCCTCTCCTATTTGGTATCTACTTCTCTAAAGTACAGGATAACACAGAAGGTCTTTGGCTAATGAAGTTCGCAGATGACTGCAAACTAGAAGCCATAACTGAAACTCCTAACAATGTGGACATCCTACAAAAGGGCCTCACCAAGACAGATGCCTGGTGTCAAAGCCATGGCCTCAAGCTCAATGCCAAAAAGTGCATTGTCATCCCCTTTGGTAAAACCTCTGTACCCATGAGCTACCACATAGATGGTAGTCTACTTAACTCTGAAAGTGTGATAAGAGACTTTGGGACACAGGTGGACAATAGTCTCTCCTTTGATAATCACATCCCCACAGTAGTCAGGAAATCCTTCTATGTGGCACACCTCATCACAAAAGGTTTCTCATCCATTATATAGTACAATGCCCTTTTTGGTATGTACCTCACAAGACATCTGCAACAACTGGAAAGGCCACAGAAATACCTCACAAAGAGCATTACCGGCATCAAAAGATGTCCTACACAGACCGTCTCAAAAAACTCCAGCTTTACTCCACCGCATATCGCCTACTCAGAAGCGATCTCTGCCTAACATACAAAGCTATGTCAAACCCAGGGCTGTTGGACATGCTCCACTTAAAAGAATCCCAATCCCTCTGAGCTACACGTTCTAGGGACCAAAACCTTGTCACCACAATAAACAGAACATGCTGGAGGGATAGATTCCTGTCCCAGAGACTTCCCATACTCTGGAGCAAACTACCTATCTATAGCAAACAAAGCTCCACATTAGCACTCTTCAAGAAAAATCTTGATGATTGGATGGGAAATAGGAAATTCACCCCAGGGATCACCTCTGTGGCTCTGCCCGACAGGGGCACAGGAAAATAATTTTCTTGGGTGGCGAAAGCCAGGGTACCTTTTTTGCTAGGCTTGTATAAGCCCTAGGGCCGATAGCCTAGTACTTACCTATGAACCTATGAACCTAAAGCTGCTGTTCTATTAATCTTCATGAACGCATTATGTTTATATAAGAGTATGAGATGCGAAACACTGTTAAACAATTTGAATGTCTCTATAGGTATTATGTTTAAAGCTGGTTTAATGACATGGATTGTGGTATATCTCTACCAGGATATATGTAGCATATACCTGACAAGTTGAAAAAGCATTGCTCAATCTATGACAATATCTATTAAAACATTGTAAAAATATGTATTTTTCTTTGTACAACCTTTGGATTATTCCTTATTGACTGTTGTTAAACGTTATAGAAATGTTTATGGTAGTGAGTGTATTACTTCTGCTTGCTGTATTCATTTATTTATGTTTGCTTGTTACACAGGAAAGCCCAGCTGGGGGGGGGGGGGAAAGATGCCAGTCTGATAGCAGCAGAAATCCATAGCTCTGCTTAGATTTTAATATCCTGACAGGAAATATACTTTAATTTTTAGAAAAAATTAACTAAAAATATACTGAAAGATAGATTAACATATACTCTTTATTATTTTCTAAAAATTAATACATAGTCAAGATAATTTTTTAATTATTCCTGTCAAGAAGTTTTCTACTGGAGATCTCAACATGAGCAACTCGAAGAACCCACAACAGGAGAGTGCAGTTAAGAAAGAACTATATCTTATAATAACAAACATCCAAAAACTGTCACTAAAAATGAAGAAGTGTGAAAACAAAATGGATATTATCAAACAAGAATGCAGTAAAACAACTGGAACTTCTAAATGCAATGGTAAAAAAGCAATCTGAACAGATTCTTACCTTAGAGGAAACAGTAACTGACCTGGATACTAGAGTGGCAGAAAATGAACATCACAATGAATTTCTTCTGAAACAAAACACCAGGTTGATTGAAAAACTGGAAGACCTTGAAAGTAGATCAAGAAGGAATAATATAAGAATATATGGAATTCCCAAGAAAGAAGAGGGTGCTAACATGATTAATTTCCACAGTAAGTGGTTTTCATCAGCACTAAGCATGCCTGAATTCCTCTCTTTTGAAATTGAGAGGGCTCACCGGTCCCTGGCAAACCCAGCTTCGTCTCTGAGTTCATCTAACCCCAGGTCTATAATTGTTAGATTTCTTTCTTCACAAGGCAAGGACTTAGTGGTGATATCAGCTTGGACTAATTCCCATATCAAGGTGGGAGAAAAAGTTATTAGTTTTGACAATGACTACACCTCTACAGTCATATCCAGAAGAAAGGAATGTGTTCCTCTAATTAAGTCCTTGAACAAAGCCAATATTAAAGCTCAAATTCTTTTTCCTGCAATAATAAAAATCACCTTGCCAGAAGGAGTGAAGAGCTTTGATTCCCTACAAGAAGCAGTAGAATTTATCCAGAAGAAGAAGAAGAAAATACAGTCAGACATAGAAGAAATGGAATGGTCATCCCAGAGTTTGAATAGACAGGCAACAAAAAATGGATGGTCTGTGAAGGAAGGAGCAAACAAAACTAAGAAACTAAAGGACAAATGAATAAATTCCTTCTAATTTTAAATGCTTTGTTTTATGAATCATAATATATTTGATTCTGGAAAATCTCTGTACTGTAACTTAATGTGAATCATCTTTATTATTAACTTTCTCTTTTCCTTTCTATATCTACTTCTTCTAATTACATATAGTATTAAGTATTTAAATAACATTATCTCCCTTTCTCTCTCTCTCTCTTCTTTCTTCCTGTTCCTTTTTGTTACTAATGTTCTTTTCTCTCTTTTCCATACTATAAGTACTTTATATACTTTTCCCTTTTAAATAACTACAAATTATATATCTTCTAATTCTTCAGTAATAGTATAATTTGACTTAATACCAAAGTGCATTTTTTCTAGTGGGTCAGTGGTGGGGGTAACAATATGTTTCTGATTAATGTTTCTAACAAGATGTTTTAGACTCTTTGTTTAGACACATATAAACATTAATACAGTACATTAATGATGTTTTATAGATGGCTAAATATAAGTTTTTATATATATATATATATATATATATATATATATATATATATATATATATATATGTATGTATACTAGGTTCTTTTTTTCTGGTCTGGTTAATTGGTAGATAAATGATTGAAATGTTATAAAATGATTTCTGATTTGAGGCAGGTGTTGTTACTCCTAAATAGTTGTTTTTATATGAAAGGGTTCATTTTTTCATGATGTTGATGTTTTGTGAGAAAACTGGTGGTCTGTGTGACTGTTCTCATTGTGGAGATTCATGACATGCACTGACAAGGCAGCTTGAGTGTTTTTTTTTTTTTTTGCTTTCTGTAAACTCTAAAAGCTTCAAGATTTGATTTCCCGCCGAAAATGCTTTTTTTCCTCACTAGAGACAACCTCTGCTGTGCATGAGGCTATTTAGATACTTTTTAACAAGTTTATGAAGCTGCAGCTTGAGGAAATAACAGTGATTACATCACTTGACATTTTGAACTTGTTAAATAGCTGTATTTAGAATTCTTTTCTCTTGAAATTCTGTTATCCTTCACTTAGATACTTTAAATGGTAAATAATTAGTTCAGATAAAAGTGTTTAACTCCTTTGAAAATACCTATGTTCTTTTATAGCTGCATATATTCTGCAGATTCAATGACACTTTTAGTAAATAAATAACATCAAATGAACTAGGAGCTGCATTAGAAAACTCATAATGCATATTAATATCAGACTTATGTTACATAACTAAACCTTTAGTAACTAAACAGAGGGTTGTGAGGCTTTTTTTGTAATACGTGTTTATATATATATATATATATATATATATATATATATACATATATATATATATATATATATATATACATATATATATATATATATATATATATATATATATATTCAACAGATCCTTACATGAAAAATGTTAGATCAATGACTGACAAAATGGTTAAAACATCTGTTTCTTGAAAAGTCTTGGAAATATTGACAATCTTCTTAACCTTCAGCTTCTGATGTTTATATATACTTTGATCTGATGTGTATTTCTGACATATCTACTTATCACAGGTGCTATTATTATATGTGACATATTCATATAGCTTCAGTTATATTGGACACTGTCATTTTAATGTCTATTTCACTGATTCAGATTTCTTTAGTTGCTTTCATAATGCTTTTCTTTTTTGTTTTATATATATTATAAGCAGAGATGGATAATTTGTGTCTTTTGGTGTTGGAGAGGTGGTGGATGGATGGTTTAGTTACTTTTTTTAACTAAATCAGAAACTTTAAGTTTCATGTATGGGTTTGTAAATAGTTTTGGGTTTTTGAAAGTAGTGCCTAATACATGTTATACATCCATGATAAGTAAGTTTTCAGTAGATTTCAAGTCAACACGGAAGAAAGGTATTTCAGTAAGTAACAACATACACATTATAGTCAGTGGCTTATAAACGTTTATCATTAAATATTAATGGTTTGAACAATGTCAAAGAGCTGGTTTGCTTAAATATATCAAAATGCATAAAGCCCAGATCATCTTTTTACAGGAAATCATCTATTAAAAAACACCTACAAAAATACTCATTTAATGGCTATACCATTCTGGCTAATTCATGTTTTAAGACTAAGAGAAGGCACACTCTTATTCTATGGAAAAATACTTATACTATGCCAAGAATTATAGATACAATTTCAGATATAGATGGGATGCTAAGCATGGTTATTTTGGAAATCAATAGGAAGTATTATACTTTGATTAATATATACTGGATACCAGGACTAAGTACTAAATATGTTGACAAATATCTGGACCTGATTACTTTAAATGCAAAAGGGGAAATTATAGCAGCAGGTGATTTTAATTGCCTATTATCATGCAATGATACTTCTAAAAATGGTAAAATAAAACTAACAACACAAGCCAAGAAGTTAAATGACTTTAAAAACCAGATGAATCTTAAATATATACATGGTCTAAGAGAACATTATTCCTTATTCAATACTCACTATTCATATTGGTTTGGTATACAAACATTGATAAGGACTATGTGTCAAATAATATATACTCAAAAATAAGTGACATATCTATAATGACGTGTCCACTTTCAGACCATAATGCTATAAACTTTACATTAACTACACATACAGATGATTTAAGATTTCTACAGAGAATTCCTGCTTATATAACTAAGTTAATTGACTTTAGGGAATAGATAATGAAAGAAATAGACATGTTTATGGAAACAAATGATAATGGTGAAGTGACTGATACTATACTATGGGACACCTTTAAAGTTTATATATATGGTAGAATAAAATCTTGGTATCTTAAAAAAAGGAGAGAGTGGGACAATGAACTTTTAGACTTAAAAAAAACATAGACAAGATAAAAATGGACACAAAACCAAATAACAAAGTAGCACATAATGAAATTACCAAGATAAATCAAAATAACGTTCTGAATCATAAGGTACCCATAAACCTGGAAAAATTGAAATTACAATCTTATCCTGTAAATCTTAACTATCTACATAAGATAGCAGTACGATCCAAAACAATAAACAATCAAAATCTTATTAATGAGATTAAATATAAAAGTGATGGTTTAGTTGAGTACATCCAACTTAATGGACATATTAGAAGTGTTCAAAAATTACTATAAATATATAAATAATACCACACCACTTTTGGAGACAGATAATGTAATAAATATTTTTATTCAAGAAAATATAACTACTAAGGTGTCAATGCAACAAAATAGCATATTAAATAAACAAATAACACTAACAGAAGTGAAAGAGCAAATAAAAATTTTAAAAGATAATAAAGCTCCAGGACTGGATGGAATAATTCCTGGACTATTTAAGATTTTTCCTGAATATATAATAAAAAAATGATGAGTGCCTTTACTATGGTTAAGCAAAAATGTATAACAGCCGTTCGTGGAAATATTCAATTATCTCCCCCATTTTAAAACAAGGTAAGGACCCCAAATCTTGTGATTCATATAGGCCAATTTCATTACTAAACACTGATTATAAAATTTTCATGACAATATTAGCTAATAGGATAAAGAAAATATTATCTAATCTAAAACATAATGATCAGACAGGGTTCATTCTTCATAGAAAAGTGCAAGATAACATTATTAAATTACTATCATTAATAGACATAGCATGCAAATACAAAAAACAACTAACTATTATCAGCCAAGACATAGAAAAGGCTTTTGATTTTATTAGTTGGTCTTATCTATAAAGAATTCTGATTGGTTTTGAATTCTCCTCAGATTTTGTCAACTTACTAATGAAAATTTACAGTGGGACACAAGCTTATGTGAAAATCGGATCAGGTCTATCCTCACCACTAGAAATCCTCAAGGGAACTAGACAAGGTTGTCCTTCATCACCATTATTGTTTTCTCTTTCTAATGGAACATTTCACTACATATATCAGAAACAAGCAAAATATAAAAGGCTTTCAAGTTAATAAGAACTACTGTCCTGAGATACAATTATTTGTTGATGATATGTTGTTAACATTGGGTGATATGATGGTTCTTTGCATGATGTTATAAATACCTTAAGCAAGTTTGAAAGAATTTCAGGGCTTAAATTTAATCATAATAAATCCAAAACATTACTAATTAACAAAATGATCAACAAAAACATAAGAGAAAATAGTCTGTTTAATTGGGATAATAATATATTAGACTATTTGGGTGTCAGTATGAAGAGTGCATGGAAAGAGTCTGTTAAATTAAACTACAATAATTTAATAACTACCATTAGTGAACTAACCAAAAGATGGAATAAAATGTTCTTCACAATGGAGGATAGGCTCTCGTTAATTAAAATGATAATTTTACCCAAAATTTTGTTTTAGTGATGGGGCACTTTAAATCAGTAATTGCCATTATGGTTGGTTCTCATTGACTGGCTGTGTTTTGTGTATATAAAGTATACACACTGTTAATATTTATGAAACACTGAAGAAGAGTTTTTAACTCAAAAGCTTTGTTCTTTTTATTTTGTTTTTATTGTTTTATTTTATTAAAGTGTGCTTTTTGGAACAGTGGACTTCTGGTTGAGTTTATTCTAATGTAATATTACATTGGCTCTCACCTACCTATATATTTGGCTGGAAAATAATACATGAGATTCATATAACTGATGTTAGAACTATAGAAAAGCAGTTTAAGGAACAGTACGGAATAAGTAGAGGTCATTGGCTTTTACATGAATTTTGTTTATTCAATAAGAAGTTTGATAATTTTTCTTATGGCATTAATCAAATATTTAATAACTTTAAAAATATAATTGATTGTAATTACAATATTAAACTATTTCTATTTCTTATATTCCCTATAGCATACTCCCCTGATTGCCTAGATTCTTTCAACATCAATGCGATGCAAAAATTAAAGGAAAATAACTTGATATTCTGGCATCAGTTTATTGAAAATAAGAGTATTAAACCACTAAACTCTCTTCTATGTAGATTTGATAATAGTCAAGACAGTTGGTTGTTTATACACTCATTATGGCAGTTTATAGAAAACAAAATGAGAGTATCAATCAACCTAGAGACTGAATCTATACCTAGTTTGATCCAGCTTTTTATTAGGTGTCTTGAAAAGACATATGATGAAAAACTAAGTATCTCACCTATCTATAAGTTACTAAGAGAAGACACTCTAAAGTTTGACTCCGATTTTTGGAATTACTATGTAAAGATCAATGGAGAACAAATATCTGATGAATACAAAAAAACTGTTATTGAAATCTACGTATGGTACCTTTTCTTCATTATATTGGAGATTGTATTCATGGAAATTTATGAATAGGAGTTTCTATACTCCACATAAAATAAATCTTATACTCAAAAACAGTGAAAGTAAATGTTGGAAATGTGATGAATTACTAGAGGCCAACTGGGTTCACATGTTCATTGAATGTAGAAATGCTGTTCAATACTGGAAAGACTTCAGATATTTTCTAAAGGCTTTATGGTCTGATAACTGTCATATTTCTAACTCACTAATCCTATTCAATGTTCCTATACGTAATGTAATACCTAAATCTCAGATTCAGTTACTCTGCTCAAGTCTTGGAAAAGTAAACAAGATTTGATGTTTAAAGAATTTATTAATTAAGCTAAAGTTGTTTGTAAAAAAGGACTGCAAACCATTTGTTATAGAACTCATAACATTACTCATAAAAAATAGCATGGCAAAAATTGGAAAACCATTTGAACAAATACTGATAACTTCTCATGGATAAAATGATTGTTTATCATGGATGAATATAAATATTGTAAATAGCTTTGTTATTGTTTTATTGTATTTATTATATGTACATTTGTGTATGTTTATAATGAAAACAAAATAAAAATGTTTTGGAAATAAAATGGAAAGCCCAGCTGGAAAATCCCATCCTCATTGGAGTCCTGGGAAAAATACCCCAAGATAGAAGCAACAGCATTAATGTAACAATATGATGAGTTACAAAAGACTGGCACACAAGGAAAAACCATGGAAACAATGGGGGAACAACTTTAGAATAAAACATCACTAGTTAAACCGCAGACATTCTAATAAAATTTTCAGGACTCAGTACCATATGAATAGCAGGTTAAACAAATAGAGGAGGAAAGTAGATCACAGTTTAGCTGAATTGCATACTGGGAGATTCAACAGTATAAAGATAGTAACTCAGTTTATGAAAGTTATAACAGAGTACTTAGGTGATATCACAGTTACATAAATGGGTAAGTAACTATGACATCAGAGATCAGAGTATTTAGTTGATATCACAATTACATACCCAAATACCTTATTTGAGGAGGGTTCTTGTTCCACTGTTTATGGATATAAGCAGAAAGCTTTGAGTCACCTGCACATTGCAGTGTTTAGGATAAACCATTTTTTCATCTTACCTTTAAGCATCTATTGCAAGATCACCCATTATTGGAGAGCCCACATTCTGCCTCTCAGTAGTCATCTTGGGAATAGTGCTTCTGTTTTCTCCTGGTGAGAGAAGGAGTAGAGTGACATTATTTCCTGGATACTGCTGATCACCAGAAAGCCTAATAACTGCTTTATAGCTGACAACTTGGAATCTGTGCTTATATTCTGATCCTGGAGAGAGTAAGAGCAGAGTGCATAGACTCCTGACTCTTTCTGGTTGGAGAGTGAGTGTCTGTGCTTAACATACCTTATTGGTCTGGTTGCTATTCAAGGCATCTATCAGAAAAAGGCTACAAGCCTACAGACCCTTGTATCATCTGGAATAAGACTGTAGATCACCAAACAGGCTGTGGCCTGCTTCTCTTCTTGGGATTGGTGCTAACATTTTGCTTCTGGTGAGAGAAGAAGCAAAGGAGTATTGTATCCCAATAGAGTGAAGCTGTGGTGAGACCAGCATTAGTAGTAACCAGGCAGTAGCCATTCATGCAACTCCCCTCTTTTCATCATTCTTGACAAGCTAATTCTTTGTTTTCAGTAAGTACTGTTTGATTTCTTTCAAACTTCAGAATATCTGCCTAAATACGTCATCCTTAAATTTTCAGGGTCTGCATATTAGTTTCCCCTCAAGTGTTTGGCAGTGTTTTGTACAGACTCTTGACACCTTGAGTGAAATTTTTCCTATAAAAGCACAATTGAAATTTCTCCAATATCTAGTTGCACACAGGACAACTAGTTTGTAGTGACAAGCACTGTCCCCATAGTTGCAAACGGGATACTAATGACAGTGATTGATATTCTCACTCCAAGGGTCTATATTAGAATGAACATTTGAAATGTCAGGTGTTCTAATATAGACCCGTTTTCAGTGAACGCTGAAAATATTGAAGAAACAGGAAACTGAATTCTTTCCTAGGGAAAGAATTTGGTTGTCCTCTTCTGTTGCTTCAGTATTTTCAGTGCTCTGGTGGAAAGTTACAGGTCGGGTTCAGGTAAGTGTGCGATTGTGTGGACGTGTGGGTTAGGGCACGGGTCAGGTAAGTGTGCGATTGTGTGGATGTGTGGGTTAGGGCGGGTTAGGTGAGTTAGGGTTAGGGTGCAGGTGAGGTGACTGTGCGATAGTTATGGACCTTAGGGTTAAGGTTTGGGTTAAGGAAAGTGGGTAGTAAGTGGTGTATGTATAGTTTAGTGTAGGGTTAGGTGTAAGAGTTTAGGTGTATGTGTGTGGATTTCTGTTTGTTTGGTGTGCTTGTGTTGTGTGTATGTGTTCTGGAACAGCAAATTTTTTCCCTAGGAAAAAATTTGCTGTTCCGAATGTTCAATTTTTTTTTTCAATTGCTAGGGTTCAATATTAGAACACTCGACATTTTGAATGTTTGGTGTTCTAATATAGACACCACTCCAACTGTCTAATCAATAAAAAAGGGTCTGTGGACATGGATATGAACTTTCCTACTGTCTCTGTTACCAACTTGGTGGATATGGGCATCCTGAGGCAATGTAGAAATTGCCTCTATTTTACTGACAACCATTTAATTCTCAAACAAACTGATACAGTACATGAGAGATGTATTTACACAATGTCACTGGAGGCAAAGCTCTCACATAAAAGTACTCCTAATGTCAATAAGGTTGTCAGTAGTACACATGCAGCACCCATCACGCACAATTCAAAGCAGACATATAGACCTACATATGCTGAGGCACTTACATGTAACCTTCCTAAACCACAAAGACCACCTAGACAAAGTACACACAAGAAATACCCTCAGCAGCCTCAAATGCACTCTTTCAAAACAACACCCACATCAACACATAGAGCTACATCTCATGGAGCCTCTATTTCTAATCCAATAAGGCAAGTCACCACACAATCCAACATTCTAGTCATTGGAGACTCCATTACGAGACACATTGATGTAACTCTCACCAGGCTGAGTAAGGAGAAAGTTATGGTCATTTGCTTATCAGGGGATAGTATCCACCACATTACGCATGCACTCAGGTCATTGGATCACAATAACCAATATGACTCAGTCATAGTCCATGTGAGAGTAAATGACCTGAGACATACCTCCTTAGACTATATGAAGAGAGTCATCATGGAGCTTTTGGAATATGTGTCTCAGGCTGGTATGAGCCTAGTATTTAGCAGCATTTTACCTTCTCCAAGGATGATGCCACAATACGAACAAAAGATGATTGAATTTAATAATTGGCTTAGTTTCTGGTGTCATTCTAAGCGGTTGCAATATTTGTCAGCATGGAAGGAGATGGTCAACAGAAAACGTTGCTTTGCCAGGGATGGTCTGCACCTCTCCCCTCTAGGCTTTTGAATATTAGCTAAAATATTGTCTTCCCCCATAGTGCATTTTTAGGCAATGCCAAACTGAAAGTACTTCCGACATAGCAAATCAAAACCAAGAAAATCTAAAGGTATTACTGCTCAAAGCTAGGAGCCTAAACAAAAAAATCCACTCCCTGGAAGCTTTCTTTACTCTAGAGAATGCTGATGTCTGTGGAGTCTCAGAGACTTGGTTTAAAGCCGCAGACAGCACACCAAGAGTGCAGGGTTATAATGCCTTCCACACATTTAGACCAGATACTTCACAAGCAGGGACTAAAAGTGGAGGTATCTCTACATCAAAAATAAATATACTTCAAGGCTGGTCAAATAGGACAATGCACTTGAGCTGCTCCATCTTCAAATCACCATAGGTAAATTCCAATACCACTTCCTTGCAAGTTATAGGTCTCTCTCTATGACCCAGGAAACCTGTACCATGTATTTAAACTTATTAGAAACACTAACCATCTAACCCAATACCATATTCATGGGTGACTTTAATTACCCCACTATTAACTGGGAATCCTATATGCCATCAAACGTACATGCACAGAGATTCCTGGATTTTGTAAACACGAACTCCCTGGACTAGATAGTCAATACACCAAGTAGGGCTGCAATCATACTGGATCTGGTCCTCACTAATATGGGAGAGTACTGCACACCCCCTACTGTAATGCCTTCCCTGGTAAGGTCAGACAACAAAATGATCTCCTTTGAAGTAAAAATAAAACCTGGACCTCTGCTATTAAGTGAGAACCTGGCAAAATTTGAAGCCTCTATAAACCCAGAGAACACTTCTGCCTATGCAGAACTGTTCAAAGAAACCCTGTACAAGCATGTTAATAGCTGCATAGAGGCAGCTGTACCCACCACAAAGAAGTACATAACTAACTCAGAAAACAAGCCACCCTGGTGGAATCACAAAATCAATCGGATGTATAACAGGAGGAAGAAAATCACGGCAAAAATTAGGAAGTGCAGCATCCAGCAAGATAAAAGTACTTTCATTATACTAAACAAGCAACTCAATTGACAAATAAAGTCTACCAAAGCCAAATTTGAGGTACATTTGGCCTCCCAGGTCAAGGACAACCACAACACATTCTTTATCTATGTCTGCAACCTCAAAGGCAATACACAGTTGTGTGCAGAGCTCATTGTCAATGGAGCCACCTACACTGAGCCAGAAGATATAGAAAACCTCCTGGTTGATAAATTCAGATCCATATTTACTCCTGTCTCCCCCCTCAACCTTACCTCAGGAAATATCATCAAATATAACTCCCCCTACTATCACTAGGGAACAGGTCCTTAATGCTCTCTCTATGACCAAGAACACTGCATCAGTGGGCCCAGACAATATCCCAGGATGCCATCTAAATAGCATGAAACATGACCTAGCAGGGCCTCTAGCATTACTATGTAACTGTAGCCTCCAAACAAGCTTCATGCCTCATGAATGGAGAAAGGCAACAGTCATCCCTCTGCACAAAGGTGGGCCATCTACAGACTCTGGAAACTACAGACCCATAAGTTTCACTAGTCTTATATGTAAAGCCATGGAAAGAGTTATTATGGAGATGTCAATAGAGATATAGTAAACCTCCAGACACTGGACCCAACTCAGTTTGGTTTTGTAAAGGGCAGATCATGCCTACTCAACCTGGTAGACTTCTTTGAGAAGGTCACCAAAGCAATGGATGATGGCAAAATCGTCTACAGTGCCTACTTTGATCTGGCCAAGGCATTTGACACAATACCCCACTTGGGCACTGTTGACAAACTCAAGATACAAACCCATATGCCACCCGATTGATAGCCAACTGGCTCACAGACAGGATCCAGGAAGTTAGAATTGGGGAGTCCACCTCTACAAAGAGGCCAGTCATAAGTGGAGTCCCTCAGGGATCAGTTCTTTGACCGCTCCCTTTTGGCATTTACTTCCCAGAAGTCAAGGCTAATGTCAGTGGTCTCTGGCTGACTAAATTTGCAGATGATTGCAAATAAGGGGCTGTCATTGAATCTCACTCTGACACAAATGTTCTCCAGGAGGGGCTGACACAGACAAACAACTGGTGTCAGAGTCATGGACTAAAACTAAATGCTAAGAAATGCATAATAGTATCCTTTGGGAAGTCATCCATCCCTGGTAACTATCATATTGACAACACACCCCTAAGAGTTGACCCAGTAGTCAGGAACTTAGGGACACACATAGATAATAATCTAACCTTTGATCATCATATGTTTACAGTGATGAGGAAATCATTCTATGTTGCGCAACTTATAAACAAAGGTATGCCATCTAAGTCCAAGAAATTCATTGAATGATTTAAAGAGACTAATCCTATCTGATATATACCAACATGCTTTTAAATAGACAACATTGTGCTGTTCTTAGGATTCTACATCAGATGTTATGAATTTGTATCTATCTGCAGATATGGTATTTTGGCTGCTGATAAAGGTTTTTGATGATATATTGCCTTATACTGATAAATTCATATATTTAGTCATTAATGTTTGAGAATTTAATTGGATTTCTCCTTGGTATATTAAGCATGATGCAGAACTTGAATGAACTAAGAAAATGAAAAGTGGGTATCCTGTTTAACCTGCTATTCATAATGTACACTGCCTTGTAAAATTTACTAGAGTGATTTGATTCAAGAGACTATCCTATGCACCAGTGCAAATCCAGGGACCATAGCCCCTGTCCCACATATACCAGGTCAGGAACCAGTCATCTGCCCCATACTGATGGAAGTAATAGGCCATCTGTGACATTTAGGTTGGTAGGGCGGCCATGGTGGTGCAGTGGTTAGCACTGCCACCTCACAGCAAGAGGTTCTGTAGTTTGATTCTCAGCTGAGGTGCCTTCTGTGCGGAGTCTGCATGTTCTCCCTGTGGTCATGTGGGTTTCCTCTGGGTGCTCCAGTTTTCTCCCACATCCCAAAGACATGTTGTAGGTGGATCAGACTCTCTAAATTGGCCATAGGTGTGAGTGTATGTGCCTTCTGTAGAAGGTTGGGCACCGTGCTGGCAACTCGACACCGTAAAACTCCACTGCCAATTGTTCTGTGGACTGTTGGTCCACTGTGGCAACCCCTAACCAGGATAAGCCAAAAGGAGATGAAGATGATGATGTGACATTTAGGTTGGTAGTGGTGGGATGTCAGGTGGCAAACCTAAAGTTTTAAGACAAGGAAAGCATTGTGCAAATGATAATATACTAAGTGGGTGGCTGATATATATTGTGAAGAGTAAACATTCTGCAGTGAAGTGCATTTGGATATTTTCCAGCCAAGTTGGTTCTGAACTCCCCCTGTATTTGCTAGCTTAGCTACATTTCCAAATATTGCATGAAGAATGATATTTTTCAGCTGTTAAGCCACAAACACTGGTTTTATTGCTGCTGCTGTTTCTTGCAGTGTCTGGATTTCTTATAAAAGTTGTTAAATCATTTTAATGTGTTTGGACTTATGGTCAATACATAATGTCCACTTTTTTACTATGCAACGAGCCTTTTCTTCTTCAGCTACAAATAATTATATATTTTGTGTAAAAGATAAGAATAACTTGGCTGTAGGGACTCCTCATTTCCATTTACTCCTTCTGTCAGACATTTGTATCAAATTTCCTGACATTCCAGTCTCACCTGCTCTCATAACTTAACTATGACTGCCACAACATAATAACAGAGCATTTCCATTTCATCTGCCCTCTCAAATGTAGCTGTCACTACTTAGTAACAGAACCGTGAATCCGAAATACCCAACCATATCTGCTAGAGAAAGAAGATATGGCTACAAGGACCTTGCTATGTGGGCTATTCTTAGGTTAAAAAGGTTAAATATTATAGCCAAGATAATGATAAAGTAAGTGACAGAAATTCCTAAAGAAGAAGATTTCATTCAAACCCAACTTACTAAGCATCAAAGAAGTTGAATAGGATGGAAATGCCACACAAAGAAGAAGAAAAAGAAACAGCTGACAAATTTAATGTATATGTAGTACTGTGGGAATCATTTTGTAGGAGGGAAATACATTCTGGGAAAAAAGAAAAGCATTTCTTTCTTGTTCTCTTATCCCAACCACCACTACCTTTACATTTCCAAACTTCTTGCTGTTATTATATCTTCTCTGGCTTTTTATGTATTGGTGGTATAAACAAGCAGCATCCTTCATTAGGGAGGGACCTCCCTTAGAAGGAAGATCTTAGGTTCAGATAAGGTATGGATCACTAAATCTCTGGGGAAAGGAAGGGGACAGATGGGACTATCATACTGATGACATATTAAGAGATGTTTATTTTCAGTCTACTTTTCTCTTCCTTGTTTCTTAGATTTACTTCCAAGGGGGTGCAGCAGACTGATTGAGGTGGACTGCACATATATTGTAAAATAACCTCTAACCAACCCCAATCTCCACTGGAGACACTTGTGACATTAACATTCCTCAGCATCAGGTATCCCTGATCCTTAATCCATGACAGAGTTGAGCAGGCATAGCATTTTCATTCCTCCCTCTCCCAGGTGGCTCCTCCAGTGACTGGCTACTAATACAACCATGGACATCTGGGCCATTCACAGTGCTTTGTCCCTGTTCACTAAGGGGCCAATTGGGAAAAGGAAAATTATGTTTAAGGTATAGTTGCCTTTTATTTATTGATGCCAACATAATAACATCAGCACACCAAGCCAAACACTGACTGCAGATTTCAAACATAAGTTAACTAAAATGGGTTAAAAAAGATATCAGAAGCAACTTAGAAAACAAATAGAGCATGAAAGTAGGTGAAAGCAAAGGAAAGGCACACAAGTTTAAAATTAATTCAATAACCAAGTTACCAAATGCAACCTGGCCCAAGCAGCATAATGGACAATATGCTTTGCTGTGCTGGGTATGGGCTTCCAGCCTTCACACCCATATTTAGTGTGCACACTGATCACTTACAGAGTTCAGTCTTTGGTTAGCATCCCATGCCTCTTTCTCAGTACTCTCTCTGTATGCCACAGTGTCTTCTATTTCTCTTCACACACACACACACACACACACACACACACACACACACACACACACACACACACACACACACACTCACACACACATAGAATTCCCATGGAAGGCTAACAGAATTCTCCATTTTTTACATCCTGGCACAGTAATACTGACATCACTCAGGATATAACCGGATACCAGAGATGCCAGCTACCTGCTGCTGTTGATTTATCCAAACATAAATTTTAATAATTAATATTTTTAATTACTAGTAGGCACAAATGATTTGGATAATTGTAAATCAAAGCCACAGCATATCAACTTACAATGCTAACTAAAGATCTCAAGTAATAAAGAAGAATAATACTTACATAAATAATAAAAATCAGCCATAAGAGATTAAAAATGATGAAATATTTAAACAACAAAGAAAACAATGCTGATACATCATAAATATGCAAAGATCAAAATGGTGCACAGGGAAAGGAAAATAGCTACAGTTAGAATATGTACAGAAAAAACGGTCTACATTTAACACATTTTCCAGAGAAATGCACTTTCACAAAACTTAGTTTTGCTGAAGTGTAAATTCAATTAGTCAAAGTAGACCCATATATATATATATATATATATATATATATATATATATATATATATATACAAAGAGAGAGAGAGCTAGCTCTACTTCTAAATTAACTTTCAAAACCTCAAATTGCTTATGGTTGAGACCAAAAGTTTGAAAATTAAATAAAAAAATAAAAACAAAAATTTTCTTTTTACACTTGCAGCCCTGCACCCCTCACACCCCCTTCTAATTAAATATACTAACTCCGAGATTGCACTACAGCAAGAAAAATGGTAAATGTACAATTCTGCACTGTATGGCGATCTCCATTTAAATAGTTTGAACTTTCAAAACTTCAATCTTATGGTCTCAGCCATAAGTAATTTAAGGCTTTAAAAATTTCAAATTTAGAAGTAGACCCTTGTACGTATATATATATATACATATATATATATATATATATATATATATATATATATACACACACACGCACGCACGCACGCACGCACGCACACACACACACATACATACATACATACATATATATATATATATATATATATATATATATATATACACATATATATGTATATATACATTAGCTGTCACTTACTAAAGGTCATCTGTTCATCACTTACTCTAAGACAAAATAATTCAAGGCAGAATTCAAAGCAAATATTCATAGATGTGTGCCAAGCAATGGCTAAAACATTTTGACTAAAAATTCCAAATATTTAATCATTTCAGTTCTTTATTTCATTAAACAAAGAAAACTGAATGAGCCACAAGTTATAAGTATGAATGCTAAAAACTTGACAGAAAGTAACAAACTAGTCTGCAGACACTGTGTGGGCAGAATTTCAACACAAGAGGCAGTGGCAAGCTAAGTAAAAGGTACATACACAATTCAAAAAGTTAAACCATTTTTTAGGAGCATGTAGAAGTTCTGGAAGAACAGACAGAGCACAAGGCAAAATAAAACAACTGAAACAATGACAAAGAGAGTTAGTATCTTAGTATATAATGTTTCTGAAGAAAATAAAAAAGAGTAAGTTGGATATATCTGTGTGTGTGTGTGTGTGTGTGTGTGTGTGTGTGTGTGTGTGTGTGTGTGTGTGTGTGTGTGCGCGTGCGCACATGCACATGTGCATGCACACATACATACCATCCTTGAATGTAACATTAACACAAGACCAGAAGTAACTGTAAAAATGATTGAACACTGAGGTGAGAATGATGATAGAAAGTGATGCCTCAGTAAACATAACTGGTAACATATTCAAAACTACGGAGAATATTTCATAAAGTAAGTGGCCACAATATATGTATACATCTCGGTGACACCACTACTAATGAAAGATTATGCTGAACTAGATGCAAAAGGAAGTAAAACAAAAGAAAAAATACATAATCAGTTTACTGTGTGTTAGAAGGAACATGATCTTTTGTTTTAAGCTATCCCATAGCAAGGAAAGAAAATATTCGATACAATTATAAAACATACACCTGGAAACTATCTTACATTCCTCCATCTACTACAAGATGAAGACATTCAACCCAACCCTGGCCCTCTAACCTCCAACAAAACATACAAAACTCACGTCAAACCCCTCTCTCCCTCATCCACTGCA
Organism: Protopterus annectens; assembly: GCF_019279795.1. Lineage (NCBI taxonomy): Eukaryota > Metazoa > Chordata > Ceratodontiformes > Protopteridae > Protopterus > Protopterus annectens. The sequence continues at coordinate 1,053,673,203 of NC_056725.1, read as the reverse complement.
TCCTCTGACTTATTATCCGTAGCCCATCTCAACATACGAAGTATCTGCAACAAAATCAGTCAACTGCATGCCCTACTAGAAGTAAACAACTTTGACATCCTATGCTTATCAGAAACTTGGCTAAAGCCCTCTATTAAAGACATTGAAATTACCCCACCTGGATATAGCATTCTCAGACTTGATCGTACCTCCAAAAAAGGAGGTGGAGTAGCTATTCTATATAAAACACAACTAAAGCTTACTCTTCTGGACCTTACCCTTAACCAAAACAATAATGCTGAAATAATTGGTTCCAAAATTCAAATTAACAACACTAAATCTATAAACATCATCTGTGCATACCTCCCCCCTGGAAATAATATCCCCATCTTAGAACAACTTCTTGAACACCTCTCTATAAACCTCCCTCAAGAAACACTATTTCTTGGGGACTTTAACATCGACTGGAATTCTTGTAGCAATGCTAACCCCACCTCCCACATAAATCTTTTTGGGTTCAAACAACTAATTGACAGTCCAACTAGAATAAATAATAAAAGCAAAAAAGAAACCACCTTAGATTGGATCCTTACAAACTCTCCCCTACAAAACTACCAAACTGGCATCCTTCCAGATGATCTTAGCGATCACTCTCTTACTTATGTCATTAGGGCCAAAACTAAGCTAAACTTACCTACCTCACATAAAACAATATATTCAAAAAAACACTTTAATCCTGAAGGATTCCTAACAGAACTGTCACAATACAACTGGACCCCTCTCAAATATCTCCCACTCAACAATGCTGTTGAACACTTCAACTCAGCATTCCTGACCATCCTGAATCAACATGCCCCAAAACGTATCATTAGAACAAGGACCAAAATAGCACCCTGGCTAACTTCCAATACCAAACAAAAAATTATACTTAGAAATAAATCGTGGAAAAAATGGTGGTCCTCCAGAAATCCAAACGATCACCAAATATTCAAAGAACTCAGAAATAATACCAAAAAAGCTATACTTGCAGATAAAAAAAATTATTACCTTGAACTACAACAATCAACCAAAAAAGAACCAAAAAAGTTTTGGTCTACTATCAATAATCTTCTTACCCCAGGCAAAGTAGTTACACCGAACCCACAAAACGTAGATCCTGACAACCCCTCTTTAATAGCCAATAACTTCAACACCTTCTTTACTACTTCCATACAAAATCTAGCTAACCACTTAACCCCTGATTCCTCCCAACTGCCCTTAAATAACAGCAACAACTGCCTTCCACCCCTGCAACTTCAACCCATACCTACCTCCTACATACGATCTCTTTTACAAAAACTTAAACCTACTACACCCTCAGCTGATAACCTTCTAGCTGAATTTCTTCAAATAGCAGCCAAAGCTATCGCCTACCCTGTTTCCATCCTCATAAACAGATCCATAAAAGAAAGTATTTTTCCCACAATCTGGAAAATATCTCATATCATACCCCTACACAAAGGAGGTAAATCCACAGACCTTTCAAACTTTCGTCCTATAGCACTACTATCTCCACTAGCTAAAATCATGGAAAAATGCATACACAAACAACTTCTTAACCATCTCCTTCAAAACAACCTACTTGCAAATACTCAACATGGATTTAGACCTTCACATAGTACTACCATTGCTCTACTTTCCTTTTCCAACACCATCAACTGTAATCGTAACAACAAACTAACCTCTTCTCTTTTCCTAGACCTGTCAAAAGCCTTCGACATGGTCAACCACACACTTCTACTACACATATTAAAATCCCTTGCTTTGGATACCTCCTCCTTAACTTGGTTCTCTTCTTATCTCGAAAACCGACAACAAGCAGTACTCTGGAAAAATTGTCTATCTTCCCTACTACCTATCTCTTTAGGAGTCCCACAAGGATCCATACTAGGCCCACTCTTATTCTCTATCTTTATTAATGACCTCCAAGCATCTATCCAAAACACTACATGTATACAATATGCAGATGATTCCACCATTATTTGCACAGCCTCCACTCAATCTGAACTCCACTCACTCACACAAGCTACCTTTTCTATCGTCGAACACTGGTTCTCAAAAAGATGTCTTCTCCTCAATCCCAAGAAAACAAAACTACTACTTTTCTCGCCAACACACAAATCTACACAACTGAACTTCTCTATTACTGCAGGTGATAACTCCCTCATCTCCCCAGACTTATCAACTAAACTACTTGGTGTTACTATTGACAATAATCTTAGCTATGATTACCATATCAACAACACCATAAAAGCAGTTAATAAAAAAATTGGCTCACTATACAGAATCAAACCCTACCTTACACCAGAAGCACGGACCACCTTAGCACAAACACATCTCATCTCGACCCTATTATATGCCTCCTCTATTTACACTAACCTCTCCAAAAGCAACCTGAAGAAACTTACGACATCCTACCACAATATAGCTCGCTTTGCCACAGCATCCCAGTATAGAACACACCACTGTCTAAACTTAAAACACTTACACTGGTTGGAACTTCCCAACAAGATTATATATCAACAACTCCTAATAACACATAACATATTGTATCAACCATCTAAAACACCTGCTCTCACTAATCTTCTGAGCCCTTATAATAACCTGAAACAACTACGTTCTGCTGAAAAGCTTCAAGTCAACACAACTCGAATCACCAATTCTGCAGGTAACTGCCTTTTTCCCAACGCAGTAGGCAAAATATGGAATAACCTCCCCTCACACATTACCTCTATAGGCTCCTTTGATCCTTTTAAAAAACAACTCCTTGCACATCTTAAAAACTTCTGGCTCTGCTCTTGTACCAATCCTGACTGAGAAACCTAATACCTTCTACTATCATACTTCCTTACTTCTCAACTGCAATCCTTCTCTGTGTTCTCAAACATCCTAATGACTTTACAGTTTCTACTGTTCTCTTAATAAAAAAAAAAAAAAATTTATATTGTATATACACTAATATGTATGCAATGATCTGAATGGAGTGTAGTTCTAGATATAATTAATGTCTGTTGCAATACGTAGATAGTATTATAAGTGTTCTATTTTTCTTGATCTTGACTAATGACTATCCATGGTAACTTAATATCTGTTAAAGGAACTCATAGTAAATCTTCAATTTTGTATAACCTTTGTTTTAAATCTGTGGAGCTTTTCTCCCCAGGCCTCCACTGAAAATGGAAATTATCCAGCTGGACTAGCCCGGTCAACAAATGTAAAATAAATAAATAAATAAATAAAGTCTCTTGAAGTGGGAGTAATGTTTAACACTCATATGGTGATAAAACAAAAGTAACAAAGAAATGATAAAGTAACAGAAAATAATGTAAACAACAGAATAATGTGCAGTGCAAAGAGCTCTTTTGAAAGAAACAAAAACAAAGAGAACAATTAAAACTTTCTTGGGCTAATTTACAACCCAATAAAATTGTTCTTTGATATGCCAAAGGTATCATGGACGAATATCCCAGATTCCCAGATGTAAAGCCTGTGACACCTATATATCTTATAATTCCTGTCTTAGGAAAAATGTTCTCAGTGTTTGGTATACCAGCTACTATCAAATCTGATAATGGTCTAGCATTCAACAGCATCCAATTTAAAAAGCTTTGTCACTTTCAAGAAATTACAGAAGGGAAATTCCATTATGTCCACAAACAAGTGGCATGGTAGAAAGTTTAATAGCTAACATAAGGAATGCCTTCTCTATCTCCAAATGGACAGTATTATCAAAATCATGTGCCCCCTCCCCAATGTTAGTGAAAGGTCAAGGAGATGACCCACTGTTCCGCGTCCAAAACAAATTCCACATTGCTCATTTGGAATCTGGAGTTTTAGACTGCTATATGGAATTTCTTCTTTACCATCCTGGCATATACTTTCCCAGGGAAGCTGAGGGGTACTGGCTCCGGGGTACAGAGTAATAAACACCTGACTATAATCTAGATAACTTAGGTCTGATTAGAAGCCTGGGCACTGAGGGAAACCTTAAGGCATGGCAGAAATAAAAAGGCTACACATGTTCACCTCTGTCTGAGAGAAGGGATGAGGGATGCATGTTTTGGAGTTTAAGTTATAAGTTCTTGGTGGAGACCAGAAACCATCATAAGATGCTCATCATTAAGGTGATTGGACTTAAAGTAACATCACTTCATAGGTGGAGACCCCTAAATCACCATCACTACCAATGCAAGAAAAGAAAGAAATAAAAGGAGTCAGAGCAGGATCAGTTAATAACTGGACACACTCTTTGTCTCCCGTTTTTAAAAATAGGAACCAGCACTCCTGTTTGTCAATCCAGAGTTACAATACCAGCCTTTCCCACAACATAAAAAAGCCTTAGTAACAACAACACTCCAAAATTGTCTTATACCGTCGGTATTTCTGTCTGGATCACATCCACTCCCTCAACTTATTACAGTGGAAATGTTTAATCAGCACAATGAGTTCCTCTACAAGAATGGATCCAGTCATACCATCTTCTTCAAGCATTTCCTCCTCATATGAAGTCTAGAAGGTCTTCAAAGTGCCCTCGACAGTGTCTGAAATCAAGGTCAACATTTCTCTACCCTTGCAAAGAGTGGTCTGAGCAATACCTTACCTGTCTCATGAGTCACTGGATGGTCTGCCAGGACTTCTCTGAGGCCACGTGAAAATCATTCTTTATATCTGTATTTTCACTTATTCCCATTTCTTGAGATTCACTGCTTATTTTGGAACTATTCTAAAAGTTTAAAATGCTATTAGCAAAGTTGCAGTTTCAAAAACCTATACAAACATTTTATTTCAAATAAAAGTACTATATCTTTCATGGAAAAAAGGGTTTTGTGATGTGATGTTCTGAAGACTGTCTTAAGCAGTCATGTAAAGATTTGGGCACTTTATTGGTAGCACTCTGGCAGTCCAGCGGTATAGGTGACATTTGCATATAAACGTAACCCCTAACTCTAGCTACCACATGTGAATATTAAAGGTAGGAATTCTCACTATAGTCCCTGTTGAATTGAACTGAAATAATCTGAACAGTCATTTAAGGATATGAAACCATCTGATTGGTGACAGATCTAGGAAATGAAATGATTACTAAATGCCTTCTAATTTATGCATAGACCTACTTAATATGCAGCTTCCATTGGTAGCGTTTTGAAGTTAGAATTTATAATCCATTATAAAAAAGGGTTCAGCGTTCTTGAGCAGTCTGGATTTATGTGAGTATTTACAGAAAACTGTTGTGCCATTTGTAAAAAAAAAACTACCATTCTGAATGAAGTGTGGCTTTGATTATATCATTCTATCTATAAAAAGCCTATTGAGGCTATACCATGCCATGATTCCCCATTGTTTCATTGTTATATGTGCAATGCAACAACAGTGGTTTGCCATTCTCATTTAAAAAGAAGACAGATATATAGATGTAAGACTGCAATATTTAGTTACTGAAAAAGAGCCATTGGTTGAACTCTGTCAGAGTTATAGGATGGGATTCAGAAAAAGTTTTTTATGCCACAAAAGTCGATTTTGCACAATGAGCGTCACATGCTGGGTGGAGGCAATATATACACTGAACTTAAATTCAGGAAGCCAAGTAATACAGTGGCCAGCATAATAAGCAAACAGTAGTACACTGACATGGAAATGTCAACACTATTAAAATGAGGGCAATGATGGATGCAAATAAAAGTAAACAATATGGCAGAGTGTTTCAGAAACATTTATATTTCAAGCTGAGAAACTCTACCACCAGAGTTGTTGACTACAACAAAATCATGGAGTTGGAGAAAAAATATAGGAAAACATGTACAGGGTAGCTACCCCATTACTGTATTTGAGAGTCTGTTGTCACAGCCAGTAGTCACAGAGCTGTATGTCATCACTTTCAGCAGCATCAAGTTATCCATCTGCTCCGGATATATACTGGACTACTACCATGTGGCTAGAGCCATTATGCAGAAGCTAATTGAGATTTATCATCCTCATATACAGACCCATGGGATAAGTGGAATACCTATCTGTATTAACACTAAGATATGTGTCATTCTGAGAACACTGTCTACAGGGATTTTCAGTGACCAAAAGAGTATGCAGTGGGTATATCCCAGGCATCTAGCTCAAAGATGCTCCACCATTTCCTTGATGCCGTGCTAAAGCATGATAGGGTGCACATGTGGTTTCTACATACCAAAGAAGACAGGCAGCACTATGCAGGCATTCTATGACATAGTCCAGTTCCATCAGGTACTGACAACTGTAGACTGCACCCACATTGCAATAAAGTCCCCCCCTGGGGACAAGGGACAATGATATATCGGCTATAAGGGGTTTCACTCTATCAAGTCACATATGGTTTGTTATTTGCAAGGTATAACATACAACTTGTTTGCAAGCACCCAGACACTACCCACAGCTCTCATATCTAGCATATGTGTAATGTATATCAACAGTTTGTGCAGGATCATTTGCCACAGGACCATCGTATTAGCAATGCTGGATAGGTCCTGGAGCCACAGCTAATGATATCAATTAGAAAATTCCACAGAACTCTGAAGAGGATACCTACAATAATGTCCTATCACAGACTCAAGTCATTGTTGAGCATGTGTTTGGACTGCTAAATGCCTGATTCCACTGTCTGGATATCCCTGGGGGTGCAATGCAGTATGACCCTTTAACATGCAGTAAAATTTTTACAATGTGTGCAATGTTATATGACATGTTGATATGCAAACAGCAGAGGGTAGAAACATGGGAGGAGAAAGTCCTGGACTTAGCAGCAGAAGAGATGTCTGAGGAAGAACCTGTGAGGAGCCTACTCCAGGGGATGACTGCAGTACACCATGGCACAAGCTAACAGGCAGCATAAGATTCATAACTATTGGCCAGAATAAGTAGTGCATGTAACATTAAAAAGGATGCATGTAAACCTACACCCAAGCTGTGCTATATAATGCATAGGCTGGTTACTGTGTACATCCAACATAGGCTACCAATTTAACAGAGTACTGAGGGCAGAGTACAGCTGTCATCACATACACAGGTTGTGAGGGACACAGAAACAAGTGACAGCAATAAGCAGCATGTGTAAGAGATGACAACAAACACTGTGTCTGTGTGTGTGAATTATGTACAGTATGTAAAAATGTGCTAGGAACATCCTGACGATGAAAATATCTGTGACAGGAATAATATGGAAAATTATAATAATGCAATTCTGGAATATCAAGAGGTACTTGATAAAGGGCTTAGATTAGGTTATTTTGTAAAAAATTATGTTGGAAAGAAATTTAGTCCTCAAAATTGTAACAAATTGTAACCTAGCCACATTTACTGCCTTCCAAAGATACACAAAAGGTTTGGATAAGTTAAAAGGTCATTAAATTGTATCTACACAGAAATATTTTCTGTACAATATAGGTATCTTTTTGCACAGTTATCTTTTTCCTTTTGTGCAGTGGATCCTTTCTTATATAAAGGATATACAAGATTTTTTTATATAAAGTTTCTTCTGTGCTATGGCAGAAGGACATGTATTGGATAACCTTGGATGTGGCCAGCTTATACATCATCATTCAGAATGACCATCATGTAGAAGCCCTACATTATTTTTTGGGGGGATACAACTAAATCTATTTTTGTAATTGATATTGTATTGTTTTGTTTAAGGAATATTTTTTTTTTAGTTTTAATAATGAGGTGTATCATCAGAAACAGGATACGGCCATAGGGGCATCTTTTGCCCCCATGTATGCTAATATAGTTATGGCAAAATTTGAGCTAGAATATCTATATAAACATCTGTTTTTTAATAAATATGTAGTTAAATATTTTCGCTTCATTGATGATTTTTTTTTTTTATGTAAAAGGGATATTAGTTTGGCTTCCTATTACGCTGTCACAGATGCAGGTTGTCGAATGTGTCTTTGTCAAACTGAAAAGCACGAAAAGGTAAAATAGCGAAGTGGATTTTCAACGAATGCATTCTCTGGAAAATAATTTGTTTGGCCGCTTTTGCTACTTTGCCTTTTCGGCACTGTAGTGCGATCTCAGAGTTGGTATATTTAAGTAGGGAGGTGTGGAGGAAACAGCCTCCCACGTCAGGGGGTGTGGGGGTGAAACCCCCACATTATGCAATGTTTTATAGTTTGTTTTTTTCTCTCTCGGAACAGCGATTCTTTCCCTTGGAAAAAAATCGCTGTTCTGAAGTTTCGACGTTGCAAGCTTTCCCTTAATGGGGTCGATTATGTGTCATTCGCTCTTCTGAGTGTGCAATATCATAATATAGACCCATTAGTTTAGTTGAACAGTTTATTAATGATCTACTAATTAATAGGTTTCAGTTCAGGTTTGACAGTTTGCAAATGGGGAAACAAGTTAATTTTTTGAATGTAGTTCTTGTAGGATCTATTCAACATAAGAAAATTATAACTTCCATTCATAGAAAATCTGGTGGTAGTAATGCATATTTACATGGTTCAAGCTGTCATCCCCACCATTTAATTACTGCATTACCTTATGGGGAATTCCTTAGACTTAATAGATTATGTAATCAGGATGGAGATTTTTTTTCTGAGGAAGTTTATAAAACTTCTAATATGTTTATTAGAAGGCAATATAACAAGAAGGAAATTCTGAATACTTTACAACAAGTGATTTTTGAGAGATATCAAATAAATAATGTACAATACGGGGAATGTAACCATCCAGGCAGGAATAAAAATGCATATAAAGATAAATGTGACAAGGCTGTACAGTATAATAGTGACCATTTAAATAGAGGGATCAGAAATGGTGTAGAAAGGAAGAATATTTACTTTGTTACTATATATAATATACTTAGTGAGCAGATAGCCGAACATTTGAGGTACTATTGGCCCATGTTACCAACAGATAAACAGTTGTTTAAAAAGATTAATAGATTTCTTTACATTTTTTAAAAAGGGTATGAGTATAGCAAATTTTGTAGTGCATAACAAATTGTCTTTCCTACACCTAGAATTGATACATACATTAAGATAAATTATGATGCACATAAATGTGGAAAATGTTTTGTATGTCAAGTAGTAGTGAATCATTTTCTTAAGATCAATAATATAAGTTTTAAACCCATGCAAAAGATTGATTGTAATACTGAGGGAGTAATTTATGCTTTGCAGTGTCCTTCTAAGTTGTTTTATAGTGGTGAAAGCCAGAGGGCTTTCAAAACTAGACTTCAAGAAGACATCAGAGATGTTAGGAAGGTACATTTGGAAAGCCCTCTGGCTGTTCACTTTAAAGATTTTCACAGAAGTGATGCTGCTTTGCTAACAGGCTGTATTTTAGAGCAAGTTATATTGCAAACAGGGGAAGGGAGAAGTCTTAAAGATAAACTGCTCTATAAAGAAACTTGTTTATATTTTAATGTATAATATAATAGCCCCTTAGGGTTTAAATAGAGATTGTAATTGGAAGTATGTAAGTAATTAAGTTATTTAATTGATTTTATTGAAGTGTTAATTGTTTTATTCGTGGGGTTATAAAATGTGCCTTTTTCAAGATGGTGTTTGTACTCCAAAGAAGGCTTTTGTGCCGATGCACTAGAGACAATATATCCTTTCGTGTGGTATAACATACAGCTTGTTTGCAGGCAACGACACACTGCCCACTGTTCCCATATCTAGCACATGTGTAACATATCAACAGTTTGTGCAGGGTCATTTGAAGCAGGATCATGTTACTAGCAATGCTGGATAGGTCCTGGAGTCACAGCTAATGACACCAATTAGAAAATTCCACAGACCTCTGAAGAGGATACCCACAATAATGTCCTATCACAGACCCAAGTTATTGCTGAACATGTGTTTGGACTGCTAAATGCCTGATTCCACTGTCTGGATGTCTCTGGGGGTGCAATACAGTATGACGCTTTAACATGCAGTAAAATATTTACAGTGTGTGCAGTGTTATATAAGATGTTGATATGCAAACAGCACAGGGCAGAAACATAGGAGGAGAAAGTCCTGGATGTAGCAGCAGAAGATGCCTGAGGAAGAACCAGTGGAGGAGCCAGCTCCAGGGGATGACCACAGTACACCATGGCACAAGCTAACAGGCAGCATAAAGTTCATAACTATTGGCCAGTATAAGCAGTGCATGTAGCATTAAAAATGCTGCATGCAAACCTACACACAAGTTGTGCTATATAATACATAGGCTGGCCACTGTATGCAACAGACATAGGCTACCAAGTTAACAGAGTACTGAGGGCAGAGTACAGCTGTCATCACATGCACAGGTTGTGATGGCCACAGAAACAAATGACAAAAATAAGCAGCATGTGTAAGAGGTGACAACTAATAGTTTGTGTGTGTGTGTGTGTGTGTGTGTGTGTGTGTGTGTGTGTGTGTGTGTGCGCGCGCGTGTGTGTGTGTGTGTGTGTGCGCGCGCGCGCGCGGGTGTGTGTGTGTGTGTGTGTGTGACATGGGAGGGTGACCAGGAGGAGCTAGTAAGATGGGAAGAGTGGCATCTCGATTGTCATGTTGATGTATGAAGCTGGGTGGTGCAGATGTATGTGTGCATGCATCCAAGGTCATAGTTCCAGCATTTGATGCAACACTGTGCTTATGTGTGGTGAACAGGACCAGAGTACACTCAGGAGACTTATGCACTGTCTGTGCATGTCCCCATCTATACGGGTGACAATGCTCAAAAAGACACAGACATAATCCACAGTATGCATGAGGATGGAATGCTCTGTGAGTGTGAATTGTAGCTCGTGCTATGAGCAGTGTCTGCATAAACTATCTGTGTGGTCCTCCACATTGCCCCACAGTGATCTCAGCACTGAATGATGGCATGGAAGTGGTGGTGCCATGGTTCTTAGACCATTGCTATGAGTAGTGTCTGCATAAACTCTCGTGTGCTCCTCCACATTGCCCCACAGTGATCTCAGCACTGAATATTGGCAAGGAACTGGTGGTGCCATGGTTCTTAGATCATTGCTATGAGTAGTATCTGCATAAACTCTCATGTGCTCCTCCACATTGCCCCACAGTGATCTCAGCACTGAATGATGGCATGGAACTGGTGGTGCCATGGTTCTTAGACCATTCTCCCTCCTCCCAGAGTAGGCCTCCTCAAAAAAGGCAGAAGTGGATTGACTATGGGAAGTGCAGTGCCCATCATGTGCAACTGCATAGGGGCACCTGCTACACACAAACTCCCTTGGGCAACATGTCCATAGTGTTGCACAACTGAACCAAATACTCACACAGGATTTTACCCAGACCATATACTACCTTGACCAGCCTGCCTGTGGTAACAATGGTCTCTGTTTGTCTGTCCTTGTGTTATGGCCCTGCACAATTGCTGACTACTGACCAAGGAGACACTCAGCTCAGAAATGAGAGGTGTTAACCATGGCCTGTTCAGCCACTAGCATGCCACCCCCTGAGGTCATGTTCTCACTCAATGGACCTGACAGCAACTGAGGATGACTGTGTTAGTGTCACTAGTGATGAGGCTCTTCCCTGGGCAGGTGTGTTGGAATCTTCCTGACTATGGGTGGCATCCTATATCATTTTTAACAACTTTATTGAATTATCACTTAACACACACAAACATTTATATAAAAAAACATATTAACATGTTCCCAGTCAAATATATTATACATCACTTATGTTATTTCATATAACTATCATCAATCCAACATTACATAAATTACTGAATTCCTTCCTCCCCTTAAACATCATCCCTCCTTCAGAACACTATTCTGCATGTATTGTTCCCATAATGTCTATTTATTTCTATGTAACTTTCTCCCATTCTTTTCTAAAGATCCCACGTCCAGTTCTTTTCTCTCTGTTACAATATTCAATACTTCAAATATAGTTAGTATAGACTTTAAATTCCATGTTCTAGTAATTGCTTTTTTGGCATCCACCAGAATTAAACTTAACAAGGCCTTACTATGTCTAGTCAATTCAGATCCTATGCCCCAGTTCATAAGAATAATTTCCTTAGTTACACCCATTTGCTCACCAAGTATTTCTAGCAGAATACTTCATAGGGAATTTTTAAAGTCGGCCAACTCATTACAATCCCAAAACACTTGTTCCCAGTTAGCTTTTTCTTCCCTAACATACCTCCAACATTTGCCATCTACCTAAGGAAACATTCATTGGAGTATGTTTGGGGTATAAAAATAGGGGTCTATATTACAAGATCGAAACTTTAGTTAATTGAGTAACTAAAGATCGATCTTGTAATATTGAAACCTGAAAATGTCGAATGGCCGTTTCAACCCAGGGAAACACTTCCCTTGGCCGCATCATAAAAAAACTTTAAATCCCAAATCAAGTGCAAGGCTGTGCCCCCCCATACCCCCCTTAACTAAATATACCACCTCCGAGATCACTCCAAATTGGAAAAAAGGGCATAATCCACATAACAGCCAAGGGGAAGTGTTTCCCTGGGTTAAATCGTCCGTTTGACATTTTCAGGTTTCAATATTACAAGAACGATATATAATTATTCGATTAACTAAAGTTTTGATCTTGTAATACAGACCCTAAAAATAGATATGCAGACACTTCCAAATAAAAGTCTTAAATCTTCTAGATTTTGTTGCATACTTGGGAGCCATATATATATATATATATATGTCCTCCCATTGTTCCCTTGTAAATTGCTTATATAATCTCACCAACCTTTTCTAACTTCCTGTTATTAAATCCTATATTTATCATGCAATATTTTATATCCCCTACTAATTATCAATATTTAACAGCAGCTTCTGTTCTAGAGTAAATTAAAAATTCTACTAGAGCAGGTCGTTCACTTAGGATTCCCCTATCCCTTTCTTTTTTGTCTATCCTCTAATATCAATCCCTAATAAGGAAGGCACTCTCTGGCCTGCAGTCCAAATGTCTTTTTTGAACTCTTCCCATTCCTTTACTTTTCCCTCACTTGTTTCCAACCCCCTCTCACCTATTCTCTGTAACTCTAATTGAACTCACTCCTATCAGCAAACTCTCCTTTCTCAATTCTCTTGCTGGCTTACTTCTTAGAATACTTTCTGCAACTTTGTAAATATAATATTCTGTATGGCTGTTGTTATTCTCCTTAAATATTTACATCCAGAATCCCACTCTCTCATTATTTCATGAATTTCCCCCTCATCATCCCTTTCCACATTAAATTATAGTTCTCTGCTTCTGTTATTTATATGAGCCTAGACTGTGTAGCTTTAAACTGTTCATTGAAAGCAGGTAATCCTAAACTACCTTTTTCTATTATAAGGATCAGTCTATCCCGCTTAGCCCTTGCACTCTTCTCATCACAGATAAATTCATTCATCTCTTTATTAATTATTGTCCACAACTTCTCTGGTTGATAAAAATATAACTGACTTTCATATAAAACTAAAGAGACTAAAACGCTTCCACTGCTAGTATCTTACTATCCATATCCATAAACAAGAGCTTCCACATTTTTCAATTTTTTGTATTATTATTTGTTTAACCTCTTCCCACATATCCTTGCTGACATAACACAAGCCTTTTTAAGCCATACTTCTAAATACTTCATTTTATTTTGTTCCCATAAATATGGGTGTGACAAACCAAAATGCTGCCAGTCCAGCTAGCTGGAATTTTGTAAATAATTCTCATTTGTGAATATTAATATGATTTTTATAGAAATGTAACAGAAGAAAATACTGCCAGCCTAACTATCTGAAATTTTGTAAATAATCATATGTCATTTGTGAATATCAACATCATTCATATCTTTGTCTTATAAATGTAAGATAACTATATGTTATGTGTATATTAAACTACTGGTACAGAAGTGTGTGTTGAATGGGATTTGTACAGTACTGAGTTTCAAGACTGTAACCACAGCATACCCTGCTGGAACACAGAAGATTAACCTGCAAAACTTAAAAATAGTTGAGGTTTCGTTACTTTATAGCTGGGCCATAAACAAAAGATGTTATCTCTCAGTTTCAGTTCAGAAGCAGACACAATGTCTAGAGCTAAACGTTTTTCTATTGTCTTGAAAGAAAAGTAATTACTAGGATTAAAATGTAAAGTGTTTTAGTGCTTTATGACTTCCTAGCAGCTACATCTGAGAGATGTGTATTTCTCACACAGAGATGTTAAAATTCTGTTACGTTTCTGGTTTAGCTTGGGAACTTAAGTGAGGTGACAAAAAGTGATGTCATCCAAGCTAACCCAGAAGTAATATTTGATGTTGATTTAAGAACTCTCTCAGAGAGATACTGGGCATTTTGTATTTTGTCTTAGACCTAGCAAGAACATCCACTCATCATCACCATATGCACTTGCATTGCTAATAGTAAGTAACTAGAGTATAGTAATTTATTTTAGATATAGTAAGGAATATAGTATAGATTAGTTTAGATGTTTTTGTATTTATTTGAAACTGTCGTGTAATGTTGTTTTAAAATATTTCCTGTTATTTTGAACTCTGAAGTAACTGTGTTTGTCTTCTGAGCATTGTCTTGTTCTTTTATTATTTATTATTAAATATATTTAAACCTATCTTTGTGGCTGATATTTGTGAGACATATTTAAGCTCTTAGAGTACTTGCATATGTATTTGGTGACACTGTGCAGGCCAGCCCTAAATAGCCTTGCAAGTCTTGGTCAGCACTACCATTTGGATTAATAGTAACATTGCACAGTAGGATTGGACACCCTTTCCTAATGGCCTTAGAGTAACTGATAAAGGGTGGCTGGTGGCAGTTGAAACTACCTTATAGTGTGGACAGAAGGGGGCACAGCTAGTAAACTTGTGCTAGCCTTCCCCAGGTGTGTGTGTGTGTGTGTGTGTGTGTGTGTGTGTGTGTGTGTGTGTGTGTGTGTGTGTGTGTGTGTGTGTGTGTGTAAATCAAATTTCTAAGTGTGTGCATGTCAGCTAGTTGGGCAGGGACACGAAGCACTGGTCAGACAGAGAGGGTACTGGAGGTCTTAGCTTGGCCACTCGGCTGAGGTCTCAACTCTTTACCTGAGCCAGTGAGGAGTCTTATTGGGGACCTGGAGAAAAAGGCAGAAACCAGCCCCAGAGTACTGTGGTCTCTGTGTGCTCTTAATGGAAATTGCACTTTACCATCTGTGCACTTGTCATCCTCCCATTGTGTACATCCCTCATTGTTGCCAGTGGTGAAAATTGAGGCTCCTTGATTACTGAGCCAGTGCAGGCGTGTTACAATGGGTATTGCTCAATTCATGTCTGGGTATATAATTTATATCTATAGCCTCTGTATTATCTTTATTCATGTTATATCCTGAAAAGACTTGAAACTGTCTCAAAATGTACCACAACACTGAGATGTCCTTTTTTGGTTTAATCAGGTATAAAATAATATTGTTTACAAATAAAGCCAGTTTTTCTAGATTACCATACCAATTATATCCTTGAATTTCCGAGTCCCTTATTTTCTTTGCCAATGGCTCTAAATAGAAAGCAAGTAACAAAGGTGAAAGATAACAATACTGCCTGGTTGCTCTGTTCAGAAAAAAAAATATTAGAGTGAAACCCTCAGACTTTAATTCATACCTCCAATCCCTCATATATAGTTTCATAAGTTCATAGGTGTTTACTAAGCTAATGACCACAAGGGCCTTTGTAAGCCTAGCCATGCATCCCAAATCTCTGACAAGTTCTGCTACCCTTGATAAATGTAAGCATGGGCCTGGGAGATGAACCATTTATAGGTTACCTGTGTCAATTAGAGAAATAGGTGCCATACCAGGGATGAATTTCCGGTTTTCCCATCCAATTGTCCAAGTTGCACTTGAATTGGGTTAGGGAGAAAATCTGCTTCACATGGATGGGGAGCATATTCCATAGACAGTGTAGTCTCTAAGATACATACCTATCTCTCCAGCAGGTCCTGTTTATATCACAGGATAAATTTAAGTCTTTAGAATGGGTAATTCAGGTGCTGTTTGTTTTGTGGATATGCAGGAGATCCATCAGAGTGGGATCTGAGAATGCACTGTATGCCAGGCATAGATCTCCCCTCAAAAGCCTGTAGGAGACAGAATACAGGGATAGGGCCTTGAGGGAGTCTGCATAGGACATATTACTTACGCCCTGTATTCCTTTAGTAAGGAACCTCTGTGGATGTTCCAATTGTTGGATATGCCTGGTTAGGTACATTCCAAATGGGGCATTGTACTCAGTGATAGGTCTGATAAATGCCGAATACATTGGAGCAATGATTTCCTCAGACTTAGATGCCATACCTTTGTTTATAAATTGCGCAACATAGAATGATTTCCTCACCACTGTAGACACATGATGATCAAAGGCTAGATTAATATCTATGCATGTCCCTAAGTCCCTGACTACTGAATCAACTCTAAGGGGTGTGTTGTCAATATGATAGTTACCAGGAATGGATGACTTCCCAAAGGATACTATTATGCATTTCTTGGCATTTAGTTTTAGTCCATGGCTCTGATACCTAATTAACGTTATTATTATATTAGGGGATGCAAATGCTTCCATTGCTCTCCTTCTAAAATCCCAAATTATTCTGTCAAATGCTGTCTCTGCATCAAGACCCACCAACAACAGTGGTATTGGTTTTAGACAAGAAAATTGTTTTTTAAGGATGACTTCTTGGACGATGATAGTACTTTTAAGAAAATTGACTCTTTGGACAACGATAGTACTTTTAAGAAAATTGACAATGCAGAGGTTGCTAATTTTGTATATAATGTGAATATACCCAAATAACCAAGCAAAGTCACCAATGAAATAACGAAAAACTCAATAAACAGGTGGCCGAAGTAGCCGGGTGTCATACACATAAATGAAGGGAGAGACTCAAATGAGTAAATATCAAGTTTTATTAAGAATGTTGAAAAATTAAGTGCTTTCATCCCTTTTCTTTTCAGGACTTCATCAGAATAACATCTCACCCTAATATCCAGTTTAAATAATAACATAGTGCTAAAACTAATTAAATCAATTAACAAGCATCATTAGGTACCATACCCATCCATAAAGCATTGTGTTAAGCATTATGTTAAAAATATGATAATATTAAAACATAATTATATTAAAAAATAAGTCATCATTTTCTCTGTCCCTCATTAAAGACATTACTAGGACACTGCATTACATTACAAATTATACAAATGTTAAACAGTGAAGAAATAACGAAGTAACTTTATTTTTTTGTGGCTTCTTTATTCCACTAAAATTACCTTAAGTGTAAAAATAGAATGAAGAATAAATGAATGAATGATGAACAAATAAAAAGTTGAATATAAAAAATACCAAATAAGTATTTGACATGAGAATGCTTAAAAATACTTACAAATGTATTTTAAGATGTTTTGAAATGAAGCATTCAGGAACGTTAGCAACAATGCTCTAGCTAAACGTGTAGCTGAATGAGGTTTAGACCAGGATTTTAAATTTAGAGTGATAGATGTAGTGCAGAAAGGCTTAAGGGGGGAGATGTGAACAATAGATTAGAAATAAATTAATTTAATTGGATTGTTCACTTGCAGGCAGATAATGATCCTGGCAGTAATGCAACGATTAGTATTAAGCCCATTTTAGAAATTAACAAATATTTTTAAAGTGATTAATTTTATGAATATTTATATTTATTTTTATATAAATTCAGACAAAGTATATTTTAAAGAATATTTTGCATCTTTCTTAAAAGTGTATTAAGAAATGTATTACTGCACTATGGTTTTACATCTTTGTAATTAATTAATTGTGAATGAATGAGTGAATGGGGACTGTGTCTTATGACTTTTGTTTGAATGCTTTATATAATGGATTGATTGTTTTTTTTTTTTTTTTGTTATATTCACACTGAAGAAGGGTAACAACCCAAAAGCTTTGTGTTTGTTATTAAAACTTTTGTGGCAGTTCTAGAGTCTGGAGTCTTTTCCAGGCTGTTTTGGTGCTTTTCTACAAACTCATTTTATCATGGTAAAATGATCCATTTTGTTGCAGTATTACATTCTGCTTCCCTCTGGATCATCACTGTTCTATTAATGTTGCCAAATGTTTGCCTCCCCTCCTCAAAACCACACTGATCCTTATCTATCAATTTTGACAATACATTTGCTATTCTTTTAGCTATTATAAACATAAACACTTTATAATTATAGTTTAAAATTGAAATGGGCCTATATGAACCAGGGTCTGATGGGTCTTTATCATCTTTAGGTATTATACCCACCACAGCTTTCTCTTAGGTTGTTGGTCCCCCTCTTTTAAAATACTGTTAAACAAAACCTACCAGATCTTTATCACTTTCTTCCCTCCTAGTTTCCCAACATCTGCAGGAATTCCATCAATTCCTAAAGACTTTCCTGCAGACTGATTATATGCCCTGATTTTTATCACATCTTTTCCTATATTAACTGTTAATTGTTCCTGTAACCATAGCATACTTATAGCATCCAAAAATATTTCCATTTCCTTTCTTGATGTCCACATTTCTCAGCTTTATACAGTTTTTCATAAAATGTCCAAAATATCTGTTATACCTGTACAGGATTTCTTGTTATTTTTCTTGTTATATACTCTCTAAGGTTAGCAACAACCCTTTCTACTGTCTGTTGCTTAAGCCATCCTTCTTAAAACGTTTGTGTTCTGGAGTTATCAAAAAAAAGAAACAGTTGTTTAACAGCAAATTTTCTAAACTCTGGAGTTATTATATAAAAAAACAGTTGTTTAACAGCAATCTTTCTAAACTCATGCATATTATCCAGATCCAGATGCCCCCTTATTTTCTATTTAGCACTCTGCAATTTCGCCTCTTCTAGTTCTGTGATATTCCCCTTATTCTGCAATACTTTAACCTTTGTCAGCACCTCTAAATAATTCCAGTTCCTTTTTAACATTATCTCTTTTTCTTTTATTCTTACCCCAAACTCTTCTTTCATTTTATCCCACTCACTAACTATAACTTCTGAAGAAATGTATATCTTCCCTAATAACGCTCAAATAATTTCTACTACCTATTCCTTAAATTTCTCTTCTTTTGACAGGTAGGTGGGGAAGCACCAGTGTCTCATTTTTACTTCATTCCCCTTTAATTTTATCGAAGTCTTTATTGGAGCATCATCTGAAATAGTTACTGGATGTGTGTCAAAACTTTCTATTAAATGCACATCTTCCTGTGAAATATAATTTTTGTCTAGTCTATCCCAGTTATAGTATCTTGGGAAAATATACATAAATTCTCTCAAGTTCCAACTGCTGAATTCACATTTTCCATACCAAATATTTTCATAAATTTCCTCAGAGCTCTACCATTTTTTGTTATATTTTTCCCCTCTAGATCCCCCAGGTACATCCTCTCCATTCAAATTAAGTTCCTGTCCCCACCTATAAGTAATATTCCCTGCTGAAAGCTAATTACTTCTCCCAAAAATATCTTAAGCTCCATAATAGCAATTTTAAATAGAATATAAATACATGTCAGCACAATCCTCCTTCCTTGCCAGTTTGCCCTTGGATCCACAAGCCTACCATTATTATCTTTTTTTCCCTCTTCAATCACTATTGGAGTTCCTCTGGCAATTAGTATAAGTACTCCCCTTTTCTTTTGTCCTTGATATTCTACTGCATATCTGTCTTGATATCCTTTCTCTATCAAATTCACATGCTTCTTTCTTCCCAAATACATCACCTGTAGCATTTCTGTTTGCACTCCATATTTCAATACTCTTATTTTTTGTCTTTACCTGTGAGGCCATTTACATTCCAAAATAGTATGGACAGCACAGCCATTATGATAAGAAAAGTTACTAATCCCACCTATTATACATGGCAGCTTTTTTAAATGTATATTTCCATCTGTTGTGATACATGCATCAGCTAATGTTTGGCAATATGATCTTTTACACAGTTGTTTCTTGTCATCTCCATTTGAACCTATGTGAGATTTTCCACATTTTTTGTTTTAATGAAATCTCTCAAAAAACACACTCCCTGCACACCCATAGAACTGACTAACTTAAAGCAAACATACAAAACTATGTCCATCTTCAAATAACAAAGTTTAACCCTCCTAATAGGAACAATTGTGTCAAACTGACAGCTGCACCCACATGCATTACCTAACCTACAATTAAAGTTATCCATGCTAAAGCATGTGATACAGTCTGTGGTCCTACTTACAGTAATTGCTGTATGCTCTTTTCTTATGTGTATTCCCCTCCCAGGTGTGAAAAACAGCTTGGCTGGTTTCAGAAAACATTAACCTCTAGCCTTAAGAAAAATTGATCTGGCTATATTTAAATAAAACCAAATTATACACTATTCTAGCAAATGCATTGAATTGTGTAAGTACCAGGAAAGCTGTTATACCTTATTCATGTCCAATAATTTTAAACTTTATTTTTTTACTGAGCTGCTTGCCCTTGTACCTTTAAATTTTACATTTCCCTCTGCAAACAATTCCCAGACCTCTCAGGATGTATTGCCCACACCTGTGGTCAGTTTGTCTCTATGGAAACATAAAAACAGAATGCACAACTGTCCTCAGCTGCAGACATCTTAACTCACACAGAACATGTATTTGCAAAATGAAAACGCGTTGCATTCACATTTTCTTATTTTTCAAACCCACATGTTTACACAAAAAAACTGTTTTTAGAGTAAGTCAATGGCATTAATCCAGACATTCATCTATGCAAAAATAAGAGAAAATATCTTAACTCTACATATATTATAATCAGTGCACTTTTACATCCAATTCTCCACCCCAACAGCCCATGCTTTTATCCAGCATTTCTTCTGTTTTTACATTGTCATGCCTATATTTCTTAAACTAAAAAGTAATTAGTTACTTTAGTATCTTTATCACATACAACAATCACTGAAAAGACTCATCTTCACCTCCTCAATTTAGATACCCCTGACTACATACTACACAAATCTGCTTTACTAAATAACATGCAACTTATATCATAAAATGTTTTATAAAAATACTTTTAAGAACAAAAATTGTTTTACTTAGAGTTACTTTTTTTTCTTTTCAGTGTTCTTCAAAACATTAATTACATGAAGCGGGCTATATGCTTTTCAGTTCACCTACAAGTTTAACAAAGACAACAAAAGTCCAATCTTTCTCAGCCATTTTTCTTGTAAAGACATATTTCACAAATGCAATTTATGCTTTATAACCTCACATTTATTCACTAATTTCAGTGTTGCTGTTTATCTCCATTTACCAACACGAGACTCTGGTTCAAGTCAGAGGTACTTTGGATTCTTCTAGTCAACTCCTGTCCTTTATTCTGTCTCTCAAGCATTTACCTTTGAAACACTGGAAAAGGCTTCAGTGATAAAGTCTCTATGAGCTTTATTGTCAGAAGAATGAGAAATAGAGTCCCCTTCTGCTTGATGGCTCACTTTTTGTTGTACAAACTTTTGTATTTCCTCCTTAGCCTGTTCAGCAAAAAAATGTCTTTGATTCTCCAGGAAAAATATTCTGAAGACAGCTGAATATAGCAGCACAAATCTTACACCTGCCTCTCAATATTCCATGATTGCTGGGATAACATTGTTTCTGTTCTGCCTGATGTACAGTGAATAATCTTTTTCTACAAACATTCTACTATCTCCAATTTTTAATACTTTGCCCTTCTGCACAGCTTTGTCAGGATCAATTCATTCTGCTGATATGATTGCATATTTCCTAATACAGGTCTTGGCTGCTTTTTCATGAGGAAATGTAGAATATACACCTGATGTGCTCTTTCAGTTAACAAATCCTACTGTTGAATACCAGTTCAGTTGCTTATCTGTACTTTCATAAAATTAATACAGTCTGTTCCTTCCAATTTCTAAGGTACAACAGAAAATCTCAAGTTTTCTGTGCTTGCTCTGTCCTCAAACTCTATCAGTTTTTTGAAACAGTTCTTCTTAAGAACTCTTATATTCAGTTAGCATTTTCTTTATTTTGGCCTCTGATTTTTGCAGTTTTATCAGCTCATCTGAATTGCTGCTTAAAGATTATTCCATTTTTTCAGCCTTTTGTTACTTGAGTTGATATACTCCCTCAATGTTTCATTTATTTTAATCAGCTCTGAATACATTTTAATTTATTTTTCCTCTAAATTACTGGAAGCCATCTCTTGTACCAGAGCTGGAACTTGAACTGCTTTTTTTGACCAGCTTTAGGATTTTACCAGTCAGTGTTTTCTCTTTACCTTTACTAGCTTATTTTCTTTCAGGGTCTCTATTTTTTTCATTGCTGGCATCGAGACAGTGTACTTACTACACAGTAATTGAATTTTACTAAAGCTGGCAGTATTTCTCAGTTTAATTTTTCACACTGAGATAGCTGAAATTAAGCAGTTGATTAGGGTGCAGCCATCTGGAATGTCCACTGTGGCATGCTATATATTGGTGGTGAGTTACAGAGCCATGACAGATGTGACCATCACATTGCTCATGTCTACGACTAACACTATGACCCCTGACTATGTTGGGATTAGGCTATCATATGTCTGGCTGACCTATATCTATAGTGGAAGATCCTGATAACAGAGCACCAATGAAAACACCAAAACATTATCTAAATGAACCCTAGAGCATCACCTGCTGCCCAGTGACACAACTTCTACATAACACAGTGCTGTCACAAAAGTGATGTGCAACATACATTGAGCAGCTGGCCTTTGGATTTATAGTCCCAATGTTCCAATAAAACAAATAAGCCATGCTTATATACTTTAGCCAAGTGCATTGCATAACTAGTGCATATAGTAGCTCATGTTCTGACATACTTACCTCTACATCCCCAATGGATATCTGCAATACTATGTGCAGCTCAGTACTGAAGTCTACCACTCTACTGTGGATGTCATACCTGTGTGGATCCCCAAACAGAAATGCCTTCTCCATCTCTGTTATAAGTGGTTATGTCAACGGACCCCCCTCCTGTGTACTTCTGCTGCTATTCCAAGTGGGCTACCTTAGTTCGCTCAGTGACAATCACATCAGCTGCTCTTCTTTGGACTTGGTCATAGTTCCAAGTTTGTCTACTGAGAGCACTGATGTCATGTATGATGTCCCACCAGACATGTGCACGGAAGGCCCAGTCAGCTCAATCATGAGGGAGCATTTTTTTACTGTGGTGATGGTAGACCTGCAGCAGGATCTCATTCTTTACATGGGAGAATTTACTTTTCTGGTGCTTACCACCTTTGGGCATGACAACCTGCAATAGCAAAAAAATATGTATGTGAGATGTTGGAAGGTCACACATGATAAAACCCTTAAGCAGACACACATGCAGCTGGCCAGTGTTTGCAAAATCTATAGTTCATTTCAATAGATGTGGGGAAGCTACCCACATGTATATCTGGTATACATTTGTCTGTGTGAGTGTATCATTTCTTCAAATATGTTGCAGACACATGGTAGAGGTGTCAGCGTACCCTGAGGTGGATAACAGGTACACACATAACCGCATGTGGGACAGTTCAAGCATCTGTATGCGTATAGGCTACATGGATAGACATACCACCTCCATGTCCACTTTAGAGAGTACACCCTTGAACCTGGAGGTGACACAGGCACAATTCAAGATGTGACTGTAAGTATTTAGTACCCTCTCTGTCAGTAACATCTATAAGGTTTGGTGCATCCAAGTCAAAAGCACGATAATCCATCATAGGACAAAGAGGCACACATGCACATAAGCCTACAGCAGTACATCCCACAAGATGTGAATGCAATCACCTAATACTGCATACAGATGTCCCCCTTTGTGATCATATTTGTGTAAGTCTTCTTCCCCCACCAAATACCAAAGGATGTAGCAGAAGCCAGACTCAGAGTGCCTGGTACAGATGTAGGAAGAAAACAGCCCAAACAGTTATACAAGTCATGGATTTCAAATCTTTTACAGGGATGCCTAACAAAGCAAGTCAATGTGGTCAGTAATGAACCCTTTGGAGCCAAAGCCTACAGGCAAACAGACTCAGTTGTACTGTAATTTCAACATCACCAACTATATGGTACTACTACAGACACTTCCCCTACCTCAGCAGTCCAAGGTGGGAGATTGTAAAGGATGTATGGAAACAGTGGTGAAACAATGGGGAATACAAGGCCATTCTATGCAGGCCTTATGACTAGTCTAGATTGGACCCCCAAACAAATGCAGCTCAAAGCGCTACACTCATAGCTACTGTGTTAGTAATCCCAACATCAGCACAAGTACTACTTATAGGATTCCTACAGTATACTATACAGCTGACATTGGTAACCCTTCCATGCAGAATAGCACAATATCACTGCAGCAGTTGTGTTTGTAGTTATCAGCAAACAGAACACATCATAACACTTGCATATATATTCATAGGTGCATACTTACTTAAAAGGCTATTGATCTGTGAGGATCTTAAGTCTAGTCCTCCATTCCCATGGTAATTATTAGCCCTTATATTTTATAATATCATTTTCCAAAGATGAGGTAAACATGTATGTTGGTTACTTACATGTTTGAATTTACGATTGCTTATGCATTCATCCAAGTTACAATTGAGTAGAGTAAAATGCAACGACAACTGAAACTAAAAATACTGTGAGAACGCCAATAAGTGCCTCTACCAATAAAGGAATAAACACGATAACCAAACTGTGTATCAATCGCGTTTTAATATAATATAACGTAAAATAACAAAACGGACAACTCCAAACTAACAGATAAACTGATGGTAAAAAGGACAAACTGGTGGAAAAAGAACAAGCAAACAAACAAACTAGTTAAGCGCTTTCACCCAAAAAACTGGGCTTCATCAGAACTGGCTTTCAGTTATTACATCGCCAAATTTAAGCCTTTTTTGGCGCCAAAAGGAAGTTACAAATTTAAAGTGATATGCACACTACACTAAGAGGTGTTTCATAGTCATAAACCACCTATCAACCATGCTAGTACAAAATACATATAAATAAATAAAACACATCAAATACAAAAATAAGTGCAGAAATAACTAAACCTGCTAAATGCATCTGGCTGATATTCAAATGCCAAAGATGCGATAAATTGAAAACTGTGAAATGAATAAAGTTAATATATATTTTATGCCAACTATAACATAAAATATGTAAATGCATTCAGTACATACTATAACACACAATATAAAATATAACTCAAAATGTAGCATGTACTGAGCGATGCTGGACACAATAATATCACACTGTAATAAAAAGAAGAATGCATAAAACTGCGTAAAAATTGCATAACAAATTCCATGAAAATTAATACATTAAAAAAATGTGAAATAGGGGCAAAAATTGATGTACTAATTACTGAAAAAAAAATTTTTTTAATTTTTTAAAATGTTTTGAAAAAACATTTTAAAAAATGTTTTAAAAAAATAATAATGCAAATTTTTTATGCGATAAATACTAGATGAGATAGTGAATTTTTACATAATCTCCAGAAATGGTTTTACTGAAATGTATTCATTCAGTCCTGGGGGAGTTGTGGCGTCTAACAAAATTTGCCACTTCGCTTCCTTATATTTCATTAAACCCTTACAATCTCCTCCTTTAGGGTCTGCCTTTATAACATCTAAAATAATAAATTTAAATATATGGTCAGACCCTTCCCTATCAATATGTCTATAAAGAGCATTATTATTATCTTTAGTCCTTATACAGTATAAATGGTCATATATCCTTTTCCTAAAATTTCTCTCTGTTTTTCCTAT
The DNA here is from genome assembly GCF_019279795.1 of Protopterus annectens. NCBI lineage: Eukaryota > Metazoa > Chordata > Ceratodontiformes > Protopteridae > Protopterus > Protopterus annectens. Next base: position 1,053,647,470 of record NC_056725.1, on the reverse strand, counting down.
ATAAAAACCAGAGCATTTTTGACATTTACTTAGGTAAACAACCATTTTGCTGTTACAGTTACCTGCCTTGCTTGTGATTCTACTCCTATGTACATTATCTAGCTGTAAATGTCTTTCTTCCAAAATATGTTTACACTGATTGCAACACCCACATTTTCTAGTCCCAATAAAAGTACTCAGTCCACTAGTTTTATTACTGTTGATGTTATAATTCTTTAGTTCCACTAACTGTTTGATATTCATACCCATTCTATAAATAAAATTGGGTCCATTACAAACTATTTTGGACAAGTGGGTATCATCAGCTAGAATGTACCAAAAATTGCTTATAATTTTCTTAATATGGTCAGTGGCCAAATTAAACTGTACAATACATGTTGTATTAAATCTTTCAGGGTTTAAAATTGTGTCTTTTACTGGAAGTACATTCCCCTCTTGTAAATCACACATAGACTGACTACCTAATAAAGGTTTGTACCTAATATTTCTAAAATGCATTATATAAGTAATTATGTCTTCCAACATACTGATAGGATATACTCTTTGTATGAATAAATCTTTTATATATTCCAATTCCACTTTTAAATATTCATCACCTAATGTCATTCGAGCTGCCCTAATGCATTGTCCCTTGAAAATATTTTTCTTTAATTTTTCTGGGTGGCAGCTGGTGTATTCTAAATAGTTGTTGGAAAAAGTATTTTTTCTATATATAATAGAGTTTAATTTCTGTTCTTGATATGATATAAAAGTGTCCAGGTATGATACTCCAGTTTTATTAACCGAATGCATAAATTTAAAATATTCACTACTACTATTTAAAAAATTTAAAAATAATTTTAATCTATTCTCATCGGCCTCCCATAAAATATCATCCAAAAAACGTGAGTAATACGAAATGTATTGAAAAAATTCACTGTTGAACAAAACAGTTTCTTCCCAATGAAGCATCACTAGATTAGCGTAAATGGGGCGCATGCTGCTCCAATCGTGACCCCTAGAATTAGCTTAAAATATTCACCTTTAAAAAATATAAAGTTATTGTCTAATACAATAGCCATCATCTCTTCTAATAAGCAGGTGTCATCCCATGTCATATTCGCATGTTTCCTTATACTACTGGTGAATGCTTCTAACCCTTTTTCCTTGGGTATACAAGAAAATAAATCAATTACATCTATGGTCAAAAAATAAATATTGTCAAAATTCCTTTTTATTGGATAATTTTTTAAAAACATCCAAGAATCCTTGACCATATGTGGAATTTTTTCATACAAAAATTTTAGTTTGGTATCTATATATTTCCCCATCGGGAAAGTATTGGATTTACTTCCTGAAACAATCGGTCTCAAGGGGGAGTCCACTACATCCTTGTGTACCTTAGGAATACCTATGAGAGTAGCAAGTTTAGGGGACTTCACTTTTAAATATTCATATGTTTCTTTGGCTATTCGTCCTTCAATGTAATATTCCTCAATATAGGAATCTATCCTAAAGTATGCTATATTCAACTCGTTCAAGGAAATAGAAAGGTAATTACCAGAATAGTGAAGTATGTCATAGATTTTCTTGGTATATTGGACGTTGTCATATAGGACAACTCCACCCCCTTTATCGGGTTTCATTACTCTGATATTATGATTCTCTCTGATATTCAGTAAAGACTTTCTCTCTTCAGAGGTCAAATTATTGATACTAGTTATTTGTTTCAATGTTTTAGTTTCTAGATATAATTCTCTAATTGTAATTTTTTCATATAATTCCACTTTGGGATGGGCCGGGGGTGTGACTGAACTTGTTTTCTTTAACTGTGCGCTAGCATCTGTATGAAACTCAAATAAATCAGTACCTGCTTTAAAAATGTTGTTGAAGTAAATATTTAAATTAATTTTTCTAGTGAATTTTTTGAAATCTATTATAGTGTCCACAATATCAAATTTCGGGTTAGGAATGTATTTCATCCCTTTTACAAGTAAGTCAAAGTGTGATTTGTCTATGACTAAATCTGTATAATTAAATATGTTAAAATTATTGTATCTATAAATGTTTCCACTTCTTACAATATCATTTCCTTTCTCATATCCATGACAAATAGTAGCATTCCTGACATTTCCTTCTAATACTTTGTTCTCCCCGCATGATTCTGATAACTGTTCCTGTAAGGTTGGGTGTAATCTCTCGTCTCCTTCTGAAAATCCCCCTCAAACTTGTTTCTCCCATATGTTTGCTTATTATGGTTATGATTATTAATTTGTTGTGTAAATCTCTTGTTACCTCTATTATGAGGGACCTCACTAAAGTTATTATAACCTATGTCATTACTGACAATTGGCCATTTGTAAGCTGTATTCCTTATATATTGCTCATTGTCCCTTTCTAACTTTTTGAATTTCCGTTTGGTTAAATTAGATGCCCATTTATTAGCTTCCTGAAATTGTTTATTATATAGATTTTCCCATTCTGGGAACAAGAGATCATCAATAATACTATTGTTTAACTTTTCAGCTTCATTAATTAGTTTGCTAAGCTTCTCATCATTGTGTTTAATAAGCAGCTGCATAAAGTTAAAACCGCAAACATCAAAAAAAGCATTAAATTCTTTCATCACTTCACCAGATAATTCAACCCTTAATGGTACTTTAAAAAATCTCAAACCCATAGGCACAATTTTCTTGTCAATATTTTTAGATAAATAGGCATTGTCCATTTTAAGCCCATTAATACTTTTTAATTTTTTGCCTAATATAAAAATCATATTTTTAAGTTCCCATATTCAGAACCATCAGGATTCGGTGTAGGTTTGCTGACTCCAAATTCATCCATTTGGTGGTTCACAGTCAAAAAATTGTTAAATTTATTGTTGGTAATATTGCCCATGCATGGCCCATTCATCTTTCCTACACTGTGGGCCAAGCCAGGACTGAAATTGTCAGTATCATTCCTGCGCTGTGAACTTTGTCCAGTAACAGTGGAATACGTTTTAGTGGGGAATGTTCTCTTAGGTTTGGCGCCAGTTCTTAAAGCTTCATCATTAATATCATATACAGAGAAATCAAAAGTAAAATCTGTAAGATTGATTTTACTACTGTTAAAAGATTCACGTATATCAAGTCCATTAGTCACATTTTCTTTAATAGCACCCTGGCCATTAAGTATATCCAAACTATCCACTGATGCTTGCTCTTCGCCTCTACCACAGGGTTTAATATTACAAGGTACGGCATTGACATGCTTATTATTGCTTACTAGATCACATTGCCCCTTGTCAGTCACTAAAGATGGAAAAGAACCAGTACCTGTGTTAAAAGTTAATTTCTCATGTGGCTTAAATAGACCTTGGCTACCATGGTTGCCAGACTCCAGTTCGCCTCTACCATTCTGAAGTAACTGTTTAACCAAAGAGGTTAAACCCTTTAATTCACCTTGTAAAGTGAATATGTCCTCTAGAATATTCTCCAAGCCTTCTTTATCCTTGTCAGGACTCAAATTAGACACCTCCTCATGAGTAGGTAGCACACCAGTGTGCTCCATAGCAGTAAACAACTCCAACAAATAGTAAAATGCAACGACAACTGAAACTAAAAATACTGCGAGAACGCCAATAAGTGCTTCTACCAATAAAGGAATAAACGCGATAACCAAACTGTGTATCAATCGTGTTTTGATATAATATAATGTAATATAACGTAAAATAACAAAACGGACAACTCCAAACTAACAGACAAACTGATGGTAAAAAGGACAAACTGGTGGAAAAAGAACAAGCAAACAAACAAGCTAGTTAAGCGCTTTCACCCAAAAAACTGAGCTTCATCAGAACTGGCTTTCAGTTATTACATCACCAAATTTAAGCCTTTTTTGGCGCCAAAAGGAAGATACAAATTTAAAGTGATATGCACACTACACTAAGAGGTGTTTCATAGTCATAAACCACCTATCAATCATGCTAGTACAAAACACATATAAATAAATAAAACACATCAAATACAAAAATAAGTGCAGAAATAACTAAACCTGCTAAATGCATCTGGCTGATATTCAAATGCCAAAGATGCGATAAATTGAAAACTGTGAAATGAATAAAGTTAATATATATTGAGTAGAGTAACAGAACTACTCTGCTTTATGTGGAGGGGAAGCCGGTTCCATAGATGTGGTATTCTCGATGATAAATGCCTATTCCCATAGCATGTTCTGTTAACCTTGCAAAGGAGATTAAGGTCCCTTGAGCAGATATTTATGATACCACTGGACGTCCAAATGTGTTACAGGTCTAATAGAACAGGATCTGTTGAGGCCATACCTCCCAATTGTCCCAAATTACTCAGTTTTTACAGAGTTTTGGGATCCAAATAATGGGGTGCCATGATTCCCGAGAGGCACCCCTTCATTTTCAATTTTTTTTTCTTTATTTTCCTTTATTTTTTAATTTTTTTCACTTTGTTTTTCATGCCTTAGCAGATGTCATTGCGTACGTGATGATGTCAGGTTGTCAGGGCTACTAACCTGTTGGAATTGAGCTCGCTGTGCACATATTTCTGGGTTTCTGGCCGGTTTCAAATGCTTTTGCGAGCGGGAATGGCTCTCGACGGTTTATTTAGAACTTCGTCTGGACTGGCTGTTCTGCCTGGGTGAAACGGATTTATTTTATTTAGCTGCCTGGGTGAGAAGGATTTATTTTATTTAGCTGCCTGGGTGAAATGGAAGGAAGGCTTTATATCGCAGAGTCTGGACTGGTTCTGGTTGTGCTGCCTGGGTGAAACGGAGAGAAGGAATTATTTTATTCAGCTGCCTGGAGAGAAGGATTTATTTCATTTAGCTGCTTGGGTGAAATAGAAGGAAGGATTTGTATCGCAGAGTCTGGATTGGCTGTTTATGTACCCGGAAGCTGCCTGGGTGAAACACAGAGAAGATAGAAGGCTTTATCGCAGAGAGTCTGGACTCTGGACTGGTTAGCTTACTTAGAAGCTGCCTGGGTGAGACGGAAGGATTTATTTAGCTCGCCTGGAATGGAAGGATTTATTTAGCTGACCTGGAGTGGAAGTAAGCTGCTGCATATATTATTTTCAGAGTAAGGGAGGTGTGTGTGTGTGTGTGTGTGTGTGTGTGTGTGTGTGTGTGTGTGTGTGTGTGTGTGTGTGTGTGTGTGTGTGACAGGCATTTGAATTTCAGACTTCATATTCTTCAGAAAATAAATGGTAACACAACCTTTTATTCTAGCAATTTTCTAAGTTTATAAGATCAGTATTTTAAATTTGTCCTTATTTTGGGGCTGTATTCCTCTGTTATTGGATTTGTCCAGGTTTTTTGTGCTAAGAGTTAAGATAGCTATGGTGAGAAGTGAGAACTGAATTTGTATTCCCCCATTATTGGCTTTGTCCAGGTTTTTTGTGCAAAGAAGTTGAGAGCTATGGTGAGAAGTGAGAACTGAATTCACTAAATGATAACCATTTAAGTTTCAGTCTTCCTATCTTTCATGTAACTGCTGATTTGACATAGTGGTATGTTGCTCTGACTCTGTAGTGTACAAGGTCCTGGGTTTGAGACTTGCCAGTGAAATGCATGATGGTAACACAACATTTTATTTTAGCAACTTTACAAAATTATACAAGCAATGTTTAAAATGTGTCCCTGGTGCGAGAAGCTGTGCAAGATACCTATGGCTTACACTACTGTCATTCTATGTATAGTGTGGTTGTGGAGACACTAGAAGTAGACTTTTATGATGGAAATGTTCTGAATTGGGCAGTTTTGTCATTATTGGTTCATGCATTTTGTTTCATTGCCTACAGCCTACTGGGAAATGTTCAAACAATAAATGTAAAATGCGCTCTGGCTAACAAGTGTGCTGTATTATACAAGGAATATAATTTAATAAAGTCAGGAAGGTGTATCAAAGAAAATATGCATGTTTCTTGTTTTGTGTGCAAGGGGCCAATGATTTGAAAACAGCCAAAAGGTAATCTTTATCCACCACTGGCCAAATGCATTTTCTTTGAATGTGGTTTGGATTTCAATGCTGTTTCAATGAATATGAGTTTCAAGGACAGAGACAACTTTTAATGCCAAGTCTATTTTCGTTGTGAGACAGCGTTGTTTTGTTTAGCAGATGTCTACTGGTGTTTATGCATTGGGCTGTAAATTGCAAAAACAAAATCCAAATAATCATTGTATTAGTAAAGCAGCATGCACGCATTAGTGTTTATGGTAAATGGACGAAATAGCCAGGTAATGGGACATTGGAATGGTTGTAGGGAGACTTTGGTGCCATATTTTGGCTGTCTGTTCTTCAGTTTGCATTTAAAAGTTGGTATCCAACGATCTCATTGGAGTGGGTGTAGTTACATAATTATGTATGCAAATTTTATGTCAATCAGCGTACAGATTTGTACCTATTTTTCATGGGCCTTGTCCAGATTTTTTGATGTTTCCAGGTTGAGAGGTATGGAGTTGCCTCTCCATAACCTATATGAAGCAAAGATAAGAAATAAGGGTTTGAGAAGGTCTGCGTAGTTTTTATGATTTGGTCCCTTGATTTTTTTTTTTAGTGGTCATTTCAGCTCTGACAAGTGTTTGGAGAGGTACGTAATGAGAGAGGCATAATACTCAATGATCAGCCTAATGAGTGCTGAATACAGGGGAACAATTATATTCATGGATCTGGATGTCATACCCTTCAATATAAGCTGTACAATGAAAAAGGACTTCCTTACAATAGTGGATATTTAGTTATCATATGACACTTCAGCGGCATAGGTTCCCAGATCTGTAGCTATGGGATCAGTTTCAGAAAGATGTTGTTGATGTGCTAGTTACAAAGTGAGCCATGACTGCTAAAGGAGACAGTTATACATTTCTTGGCATTTAGTTTAACTCCATGCTTTTGGCATCAATTATTTGTTTGGGACAGGACCTCTTGTGGGATCATGGTGTCCAATGGGGAGTTTATGATGGCATCTAGTCTGCAGTCATCTGAAGACTTGGTCAGCCACAATCCCTTAACATTAGTTTTGACTTCTGATAAGTAAATACCAAAGAGAAGTGGCCCAAGGACTGAACCCTGAGGCACACCACTAGTGACAGGTATTTTGGTGTAGGTAGGGGTACTCAACCTTTCCTCCTGTGCTCTGTTCATGAGCTAATTTGCTATTCAGTGAGTTATACAGGGATTAGCATTTAACTGGGAGAGATTATGTATGATGATTGAGTGTGGAATGATGTTGAATGTCTTTGTAAGGTCCAGATAGGCAGTGTGTACTGATTTGTCCTTGTCCATTGCCATAGTGACTTTTCAGTGCAGTCAATCAGGTTATTTAGACAGGACCTGTTCTTCACATATCTGAATTGGGTTGGGTCAAGGGTCTGTAGGTCAGTTATATCCCTATTTATTAGTTCCATAATGAGCCTTTCCATAGTCCTGCAGAGGCTGATCAGGCATATGGGTCTGTAATTATCTGAATCTCTTGCAGCCCCACCTTTATGCAAAGGAATTATTGTTGCTGACCTCCATTCGTCCAACACAAAGCCTGTTTTGAGGCTAATAGGTTCATAGGTTCATAGGTTCATACTAGGCTATCTGCCCTAGGGCATATATAAGCCTAGCCAGAGTGTGTTTGGCTTTTGCCACCCATTTTAAATTAATTTTGCTATGCCCTTTTTCGAGGTTAGTATACTGTGCCTCTGTCTAACAGTGACACAGAAGTGATACCCAGGGTAAACCTACGATCTCCCATCCACTCATCAAGATTCCTCTTGAATAGAGTCAATGAGGGACTCTGCCTAACCTGGACTGGGATTTTATTCCAGAGTGAAGGGAGCCTCTGGGTTATGAATCTGTCCCTCCAGTATGTCCTATTTATTTCAGTGCTGAGGTTCAAGTCTCTCGAGCGTAGCTCGATGGGATTTGGATTTCCTGAGGTGCAGCATGTCCATTAATTCCGGGTTGGACATGGCTTTATACGTCAGGCACAGATCACCTCTGAGCAGGCGGTATGCCACTGAGTAGAGCTGGAGTTTCTTTAACCGGGCAGCATATGGCATCTGTTTGAGCCCTTTGATCCTCTTGGTGAGGTAGTTTTGGGGTCTTTCCAATTGCTGCAGGTGTCTGGTAAGGTACATCCCAAAAGGGGCATTGTACTCAATTATGGGCCTGATGAGGGATGAGTAAAGAGGCACGATGACCTCCCCTGATCTAGATGTGAATCCCTTCATGATTAGGTGGGCTATATAAAATGTTTTTCTAACCACTTTGGCCACGTGGTTGTCAAATGAGAGACTGCTATCAACTTGGGTCCCCAGGTCCCTAATTACTTCTTCTGTACTTAATGGATTACCACCTTTGTGGTAATTTGTGGGCACTTTGTTTATGCCAAAGGGGATGACTATACACTTTTTGGTGTTTAGCTTGAGGCCATGGCTCTGGCACCAGTTGTCTGTTTCTATGAGTCCCTTTTGGAGGATGCTTGTGTCGGCTGGAGAGTCAATTATGGCACCCAGTTTGCAGTCATCTGCGAACTTGGTCGGCCACAGTCCTTCCATGTTGGCCTGTACCTCCGAGAAATATATACCGAACAAGAGAGGTCCCAGGACTGAACCTTGTGGGATGCCACTTGTAACTGGTTTGGAGTCTGACATGGCTCCAGCAATTCTAACCATGTGGGTTCTGTCCATGAGCCAGTTTGCAATCCATATAGTGACTTAGGGATTTATATTTAATCTGGTGAGCTTATGTATAATGCCCGAGTGGGGTATTGTATCGAAGGCTTTTGCGAGGTCCAGGTAGGCTGTGTGGACCTCCTTCCCCTCGTCAATGGCCTTGGTGACTGTTTCAAAGAAATTGACCAGGTTTAAGAGGCAGGATCTGCCCTTAACAAAGCCGAACTGAGTAGGATCCAGTGTCTGTAGGTCCCCAATATCTTTATTTATGAGGTCCATGATGATCCTTTCCATAGCTTTGCAGACCAAGCTAGTCAGGCTTATGGGGAAATAGTTTCCAGGATCCGTTGACCACTGTTGCTGTACGCCACTCTTTGGGCACATATCCTGTAGTAAGGCTGAGATTGAACAGTAGTTTTATGTTTGGGTTTAGCTCTTCTTGGAGTTCATGTAGGACGCAGCCCGGGACACCGTCTGGTCCCATTGATGCTGTGTTTTTTGCTTTGGAGGGCGGCTCTTACCTGAGCATCTGAGATGTCAGGGGGGCAGCACTCTGCTGGGATAGATATTTGCCCTTTTGGTTGGGGGGGGAGAAGTTCGCACTGAACCTGTCAGCTAGGATGTTGGCAATGTATGTAGGTTCAATGTATTTTTTGTCATTTTGGACTAATTCTGAGCATATCTGGGAATTCCCACCCAGGTTCCTAACATAACTAAAGAAAGCCTTGTGATTATCCTTAGTGTCCTGTGCAATTTTTCTCTCAAAGCTGGCCTTAGACAATTTTATGAGTGCCCGTAGTTTTTTGCTAATACTGATCAGAGATGCCTTCCTTTTTGGGATTTTGCTCTATCATGTAGTAGCTTCCTCCTTCTATTGTATAGTTTGTTTATGGCTGGGGTCCACCAGACAGGATGTCTGCCTTTGGAGGATTGGGTCTTGGTTTTATTTGGGATTGCATGATCCATGCATTCCTGAAGGTGTTCATAGAATGCGTTTATAAAGGATTCTGCGGTCTGGGCCATATTTTCCACAGGCTCGGGGGCTTTGAAGGATTCCACCTCGGTTTTGAGGAGTGTGAAATTTGCTTTAGAGAAGTTTTTCACTGTGGTTTTCTGGGCAGGGGGTGGGGTTGGGATGTGAATATCCAGTGAGATTAGTTTATGGTCTGATCTTACCAGTGAGGTATACACTTCTGGTCTGGAGCATAGAGTCCCCATGTTGGTGATGATCAGGTCCAGTATGTTTTCCCCTCTTGTGGGAGTGGTAACAAGTTGTTCCATAGCATTTGAATTTATAAATTCTAGGAACCTTTGGGCTAGGGTGTTGGAGCTAGAGTAATGCTCCCAGTCTATGTTTGGGTAGTTGAAGTCACCCAATATAATGGTGTTTGGAGAGACCTTCATATTTTCCAGTGTTCTCACGAAGGCCGTGTGGGGTTCCTAGGTTTGGGAGGGTGGTCTGTAGCAGGCTATAAACTGGAAGGCAGTTTTACCCACTGCTAGTTGCACATGGATAGTCTCTGATGCTTTGTGCTGTGCCACCAACCTGGAGGTGTGGGTATCTTTGACAAATATTGGTACTCCCCCTCCTTTTCTGGTTTGGTCCGAGTTTTGGGGCCAAAAAGCATGGTATGATGTATAACCTGGTAATGCTGGGGTGCTCTCGGGAGCCTTGAACCAGGTTTCTGTTACTGCACAGATATCGATGTTCTCCATGCTAAGGAGAGTTTAGTCGTGCATCTTGAGGTTTAGACGTCTGGCGTTGAGTAGCATTACTCTTAGTTTCTTATCCCTTGTGATACCTATGGAGGTGGGTTTGTCTTTTGAGCCTTGCCTAAAAAAGGCACTATGGGGGAAGCAAGAGCCTTTGCCAATACCCGAAAGCCCAGGGGTGACAGGTGCAAGCCATCCCTAGCGAAGCATCGTGGCTTGTCGAGCATGTCATCCCAGGCTGACAGGCATTGGATCCCCTTTGAATGACACCAATACTTAAGCCAATTGTTGAAATTGATCATCTTGTCTTCATATTGTGGCATCATTCTTGGTGAGGGTAAGATGCTACTCAAGGTCAGGGTCATACCGGCCTGGGCTACATGCTCAGAGAGCTCCTCTATGTCTCTTTTCATGTAGTCCAGGGAGGTACATCTCAGGTCATTCACACCAGCATGGACAATGACCGAGTCATATTTGTACTTGCCTTGGATTGACCTGAGTGCTTGTGTTATGTGGCGGATCCTAGAGCCCGACAGGCAGCTAATGTTGAATAAACGTTGCGGGAGGTCTGCCTTTGCCAGTAGGCATCCTGATATGTTATCCAGCCCCATAGATGTAGCATTCTTGGTCTTAGTTGGTGCCTTGAGAACTTGTTATTTGGTGATTTAATGGAGGGGGAGTTAGATATCAGTATTCATACTGAGAATATTGGACAGCAGGTGAAGATAAAAATATGTCTGCTAGTGGACCGGCAATGTCCTCTGGGTCTATCAATTACTATTAGCTCTGCAAAGTGCTAAGCATTATTTCTGAGATTTCTAACATAGTTAAAGAACGCTTTGTAGTTATCTGTCACTAACAAAACTATTTTTACCTTATGTCTGGCTTTCGTTATTTTAATCAAGATTCACAGTTCTCTGATCATTTTAGCAAGAGAATTTTTGCCTGCGTGAGAGTTAGATTTATTTTTGTACACAATTTTTCCCTTTGTTATACAGTCTGTTTATACTAGGGTTCCATCAAACTAGTTTATTTTTGGATTTTGCATTGCATTAATTTCTGATGGGGACAGATGCATCTATGCAATTTTTTTACATGTGCATAGAGCTTGGCAGTAAAGGATTCCACATAAGCAGTGGGATCATCAAGGTGGAATAGGTTTTTGAATTTGGTCAGGTCACTCAGTTTATCTTTGCATAGTCTGTGAATGCTGACATATTGGAGGATGCTTCTAGTTTCAGTCTTGTGATTACTGACGTTACATTAAGCATGGAACAAAGCTGTCCCATATTGGTAAGGACTATATCCAAGATTTTAACTCTCCTGATTGGGGAGTGGACTAACTGGTCAAGGGAATTTGTATTTATAAAGTCTAGAAATCTCTGGATATGTATTTTTCAGTATGTATATGCCTCTCAGTTGATAGTGGAATAGTTGAAGATTTCTAGGAAATGGAGTTTAGCTTAATACATAGGGACTGCATACTGCTTAGGTAGGAGTATGGTTGCCAACCATCCAGGATTCACCTGGACAGTCCAAAAATTGATGATTGCCATCCATTATCCAGGTTAGGAAGAGATTTGTCCAGGAATTTGGTCCTATATTGTCGTAATTAATGTTATCATACACTCGTTCCTAACATATCAACCGAATCATATTCCATAATCCTGTACTCCTGATCAGTACAGTCTTGTAAGTTAATGCAAGTCAGGTGACTCAGATGGCAGTAAATATTAATCAAAATTTAAACAACTTAAAAATTTTGGCATGAAATGCAGTTCAATAGTTTTTGCGTTTTTTGAAATTGATAAATACTATAGAAACCATGGTCAATTTGTTTTACATTCTTTGGGACTTTGGCACCGCAGCTGGTGATGGTTGGTAAGTAATGTCTATTTATAATCTTTAGTGATAAAAACATTTGTTTGTCTACTCATCCCTAGACACTAGTACCCATTATTTATGGCATCGTGTTCGAAATTTAGTGAACACTTTAGTAATAGTAACAAATCCAAATCATCGGATCTGGATAATTCTAATTCACATAAAATGGATAGTGCTAAGAGAAAGAAGAGAAGGCTGTGTGTTTTCAAGCAAGAGAGGATCACCAAGGATTTTTCATGGTTATCGAAAATTGACAATCACATGGCAAACTGCACACTTTGTCGACAGTCTTTACTGTCAAAGAGGAGGGGAAGAAGGCTGTTAGTACACATGCTGAGTTATCCAAGCACAAGAATGCGGTAATTACGCGAAAGCAATCTCACGTGATTTCCGAGTTTTTTGTTCAAAAAAATACACCGGAAGAAGACAGTGTTACTGCAGCAGAACTAACCACTACGTATCATGGTGTTATGCATCACCACAGCTACAACAGTCAGGACTGTGGCAACAAGCGTCTGGCAAAACTATTCCCTGATTCAGCCGTAGCTTCTAAATTTCATGTGGCTGTACAAAAGCAACAAGTTACATTAAAAACATACTGGGTCTGAAAGCGCAGGAATTTTGCATTAGTGCTGTTAAATCTGCTCATTATTTTGAAATTGTATCAGATGATTCGAGCAAAGGCAATAAGAAGTTATTTCCATTGACCGTTTGCTACTTCTCAAGAATTGAAGGTGTGAAGAATGGACTCATTGATTTTTATCAAGAGAATGATGAAACCTGTATAGCAATTGCCAATAGAATTAAAGATATAATTGTAGCTAATAACCTATGTTTAGATTTGGTCACTTCATACATTGCAGGCAATGCATCAGTAAACTTTGGAAAAGACGTGTCAGTATTTCAGAAGTTGCATGTTGTGAAGAAAAATTTGATACAAGCAAATTGCAAATGTCATATATTCAAGAAGTGTATGAATTTGGATTAAAGGCATTCATTTTTGATGTTGAATCATTTATTATCAAAACTTCCAGTTCATTCTCAACATCAAACTGTCAAAATCATCCGAGTTCCTATTCATTCGAATACCCTCTATGTTAATGAGCAGAAACAACATGTGGAGTTCAGTATAACAACCTGACTGTTCATCATGACGAATAGATGATGATGGCCGTCAAGCATCCAGGAATGGCAAATTCCAAAGTCGACAACCCTAGGTAGGTGGTATGGCTCACTGGGGACACAGAGGGGGTTCTGTGGTTAGCAATGATCTGATAAAAGACTTTGTTTATAGTAAGTTGGACATGGAGGCGTTTCAAGTCATTATCTTGTCTAATGAGTCTGGAGGTGAGATTTCTTTATAAGAATATAGCGACACTTCCTCCTTTAGTGCCTACTGCTAATGTGGTGGGTCTGTATGAGTGATAAGCACTGGAGCCCTCCACTGATGAAGGAGTGCTTTCACCGATCTTGAACTAGGTCTCTGTGATGCAGCATAGCTCTACATTTTCCAGAGTAAGTAGTGCATATACGGTGTGGAGTTTTTTTCTTAAGGCTCATAGCATTAAGCAGCAACACCTTACTGTTGCCCTGATTCTTAGTTACAGTGTAAGTTTTAGACAACTGACTTGCCTAAAAAGGCACAATGGGAGGGGATAAGGTTTTAGCCAATATATGGGGGGGGGGGTGCAGGAACCACGGTGGTGGTGCTGCGGTAGCTTTGTCGCCTCACAATAAGACGTTGTCCTGTTCAGTTCTCAGCTAAAGTGTCTTCTGTGTGGAAACATGCATGAATGGGCGTACCTTCGTTGAAGGTTGTATATCAGGGCTGGCAACTCAGTACGTAAAAATCTACTGCCAATCATTAGCGGACCGGAGTTCCGCTGTGGCGACCCCTAACCGGGAAAAGCCGAAAGATACCACAGCAACAACAACATGGGGGGAGAGGTGCAGGCCATCACTGACAAAGCAGTTTGGAATGCACACCATCTCATCCCAGGCTGATGTATATTATACTTCCTTAAAATGAAACCAAAATTTAAGCCAATTGTTGAAGTCAATTATCTTTTGATAATATTGTAGCATAACTCTTGATGAGGGTAGAATACAGGTCAAGGCTAGGTTCATACCTGCCTCAGACACATATTCTGAGAACTCTCTCATGTCACTCTCTTCTTATATTCTAAGGGGATACATATCAAAGTCATTTACACCCAAAAACAATGATTCTGTCATATGTGTACTTGCTGTGCAGGGACCTCAGTGCTTATGTGATGTGGTGAATCCTGGCCCCTGATAGACAACTGACTGTAACCATCTCATTGCACAGCCTGGTGATTGCTGCATTGGTATGTCTCACTATGGAGTCACCTGTGACAAGGATATTGGTATGTTTGGTGGTTTGCCTTATGGACTTTTGGACTGAGTCTGTGTTATTCATAGGTGCTGCTTCTAATGCATGTCTGTGAGGCTGATTCCTTGAAATACGTTTAGCAGGCCTTTGTGGCTTAGGAATGTTATTTGTAAGTGCATCGGCATATGTAGGTCTATATCTTTGGACTGAGATGTTTAAGATAGGTTTAGTATGGTGATGTGTGGTACGGACGTCCTTTTTATTTGTAGTGAGTTTATGTGAGAGCTTTGCCTCCAATAACACAGCTACATCTCTCACAGACTGTGGTGGATTGTTTAAGTAGCAGGTGGTTGTCAGTGAACATGAGACAGTTGCTACACTGTCTCAGGATGCCTATTTTAACCAAGCTGGCTACAGAGACAGTTGGAAAGTGCAAATCCATTGTTCCACTTGCTTACTCCTGTGAGCTGGAGGGGCTCCTTATTGAAAGGTGAATGCTGAGTGCTGACAAGCCAAGAGAAAAAAAAGACAGAAAATTCTACAGAAGAATGAATCTCAAACATCATTCTTCTCCTTTAAACTTCTTTTTTGGAGGGCTCAAGCCCACCTGCACCCCCAATGTGGGAGATAGGGCAAGCCCCAGATACACCCTGAACTTATACATACCAACTCTGAGATCACCACACCTCAGAGAAAAGGGAATACTACAGAAAATGACCATCTCTGACTTAGTATACATAAGTTCATTTTTTCAGCCATTCAGTCTCCATGTTTCAGAACTTGCTGTAATAGGTCCTGACATTTCAAATGGATACCAGGGGGCAGTGCCTAAGAGATTAAGAGTTGCTTAACTGGAGTGCTGTCCGTTTAAGACACAAAGAGGAATGAGTCAAATCACACAACTACTGACTATTAACTACATTCAGACTTTGACTTTCTGGAATATGTTATATAGAGGAAAGTACAGTTGGATACACTTACCATAAATGTAGATGTTTGAGTGTTCTCACTGTTGCAGTCTTCGCCATTGTGTTATCCATGCTGTGGTAGTCCTCAGTCGGTCCGAATACCAGAGTCAAGGTTTTGTGTGTCGGCTGCTGTCACTTGTTGGGTGGCGTCAGGTCGTCCAAGCTATAAATGAGAGCAGGTGATGCCATTACCTCAGTTTGTTTTGCCTTAACCAAACAAAGAGACCCCCATAGAAATATCTCTCTCTCTAAGGAAAGCAGATATCAGGGGGAAGGAGGGAGGGAAAGCATGACTGCAGCAGTGAACACACTCGAACATCTACATTTATGGTGAGTGTACACAACTGTACTATGTCCTTTGTGTTTCACTGCTGCAGTCCTAACCATTGGGAAGATTCCCAAAGCTGAGGAGAAGGGTGGAAGGTTGATAGAAATGTAAGATTGAGTGAGCATGCCCTGCAGAATTGCAGAGGCAAACCCAACCCTAGCTTTTGAAAATAGGTTCAGATGGTAATGTTTGGTGAAGGTGTGGACTGAAGTCCATGTGGCAGCTTCCAGGATGTCCTTGGGGGGGTACCCCTCCAAAGAATTCTGTGGAAGTAGAAGTTGCCCTAGTGGAATGGGTTCTGATGGTCCTAGGGGGTGGTTTTCCATGCAAGAAGTAGCAAAATTGGATGTAGAGTGCTATCCATTTGGAAATGGTCTGTTTGTATATTGGTTTCCCCTGTGCCCCTGTTTTAAAGCTGACCAAAAGCTGGTCAGTTTTCCTGAATGTCTTTGTACAATCCAGATAAAATCTGAGTTGCCTGTGCACATCCAAAGAATGCAGTATCCTTTCCCCCCTTGTTCTGAGGGTTAGGGAAGAAGGTGGGCAGTTGGATGGCCTGGTTGAGGGTAACATCTGAAACCACCTTTGGCATGAAGGAGGGGTTGGTTCTCAAGGAGACTCTGTCTGCATGGAAGATGATAAATGGCAAAATGGCCATTAAAGCTTGAAGCTCTGACACTCTCCTGGCTTAAGTGATAGCCAGGAGAAAGGCAGTCTTCCAAGAGAAGTACTTTAATTGCTGCAGGCTCGAAGGGGGCAGAGTAAGCTTTTCTAAAGCATAGTTCAGATCCCAGGCTGGGGTGGGCTGTCTTCTGGGAGGCCCGATATTAGAGGCTCCTCTAAGGAATTGTTTGATAAGAGGGTGGGAGAACAATGGCTGTTCTCTATCAAAGTGTGCCGAGATGGCAGAGGCAGGGATCTTTATGGAGGAGAAGGAGAACCCCCTATTAAGAAGCTCAGCCAGATAATCTAGAATAAGAGGAATGGAGGGGAGATGAATGTCTGCCCCCTTGGACTGACTCCAGGAGCAGAATCTTTTCCATTTTCCAGCATAAGATTTTCTGGTCAGGGCCTTCTGGCTTCTGGCTTCTGTGATGATGTCAAGGACTTGCTTAGTTAGCACAGATTCCTTGCTGGTTATGGTAGAATAAGCCATGCTGAGAGATTGAGTGTCTGAAAGTGTGGGTGCAGCATTGCTCCCCCCCCCGGGATAGCAGGTGAGGTATCAGAGGTAGCTGCCGGGGGGGGGGGGGTTGGAGAGATAGGCTGTGCAGCAGTGGGTACCAATCCTGTCTGGGCCAATCTAGGGCAATGAGTATTGCTTTTGGTTTTTCCTCCCTTATCTTGATTAATACTTTTGGAATGAGAGGAAGAGGTGGGAATGCATACACAAAGAGGGTATTCCAAGGGAAGGTCAGGGCATCGACCTTCCAGGCCAGGTGATTTTACTCCCTGGTGCAGAATTTCTGTACTTGGTGATTTAAATGAGAGGTAAAGAGGTCCACCTGGGGGGTCCCCCATGTGTAGGTAATTTGCAGAAAAATGTCACTGTGGATTTGCCATTCATGTGGGTCCAGCAGGTTTCTGCTTAAGTGGTCTGCTAGGGTGTTGTTGATGCCCGGTAGGTATTGGGCTATAAGATGTAATCCCATGGAAGAGGCTGCCACAGGTTCATGGCTAGTCTGCACAGGGTGTAAGATTGAGTCCCTCCCTGTTTGTTGATGTACCACATGACTGTGGTGTTGTCTGTTTATATGAGAACTCCTGATTTGAGGTAGGGTTTGAAGGATGCCAGAGAGTTTTGCACTGCTATCATTTCCTTTTGGTTGATGTGCAAGGCTAGTATTTCAGCATCCAGAGACCTTGGGAGCATCTGCCTTCTAGGTGGGCTCCCTAGGCTATGTCCAAAGCATCTGTAGTTATGGTCTGGTCTGAAGGATGGAGGGTGAATGGAAGTCCCTTGTTCAGAGCACAGGCCTGGGCCCACCAGAGGAACTCTGATCTTATGCAAGGGATCACAGGCAGGGAGGTGTCCAGAGGTTGAAAGTGTTGACACCATAGGTTCTTTAGGTACCACTGAATTTTCCTCATGTGCAGTCTAGCCAGAGGTACCAGGAGGATGCATAAGGCCATGTATCCTAGAGCTTGCAGGAGTCTCCTGGAAGAAAGCTGGGTTTGGGAGGCCAGAGTAGTGAAGTATTTTGGTAGGAAATTTTGTTTTTCTGGAGACAGAAAGGCCATTTGCTGTTCTATGTCCAGTAAGGCTCCCAGAAATATGATTTTCCTGGTAGGTGTCTGTTTGGATTTCCTTTCATTGATAGTGAACCCCAGAGAGATGAGTAGGGTTTTTACAAATGAGAGGTGCTGCAGGAGCCGTTCCTTGCAGTCTGACTGGATGAGACAGTTGCCCAGGTAAGGGTAAATCTGTACATTGTTTTGCCTGCAAAAGGCAATGGCAGGAGCTAGACATTTGGTGAATACCCTGGGAGCAGTAGATAAGCCAAATGGCAAAGCAGAGAATTGAAAGTGTAGTGATCCTGTTCAGAAATGCAGGAATTTTCTGCATGATTCCCTTATTGGGATGTACAGGTAACCCTAGTTTAGGTCTAAGGTGACCATCCAAGCTTTGTTTGGCAGCATTGGTAGAAACTGTTGTAAGGTAAGCATTTTGAATTTTGGGATTACCAGGAAAGTATTGAGAAAGGATAGGTCCAGGATGGGATGCCAAGTTCCCTCTTTCCTGGGAACAAGGAATAGTCTGAAATAGAATCCTTTTGCAACTTGTTCCAGAAGGCACAGGTTCTACTGCCCCTAGGGCTATTAGGTTTTGCACTTATTTTACTGCTTCTGCCCACTGGTTTGGAGGTAGGTCTGGGTAAGCTTTTGGAGGTGGTAGTTCTCAGAAATTGAATTTGTACCCCTGAGCAATGATTTTTAAGACCCATTGATCTTTTGTTATAAAGTTCCAATTTTCTCTGCAAAGAGATAGCCTTCCTCCTAGCTTTTGGTGTGGTGGAGATGGGCAGAGATGGGAAAAGTAGTCACTGAGAGTTTTTAGCATACAGGGTTGTTTTTGAACTCCCTGCTCTAGAGTTAGAGGGGGGCCACCTTTTAGTTTTTTACTGGCCTTGAGTTTGAGCCCTGGTGGGTCTGTCCCTACGGGTTTTGCCTTGTGCCTGCCTGTTTGGTGCAGGAAAGGACCAGTGTTTAGAGGAAACATTTCTGCTGAACCTAGGAGGTTGTACTTGAAAGAAATCTTTAACAGTCTGCATCGATTTTGCTTTGTCTTCCATCTTTTTAAGTACCTCTTCAGTTTTCTGTCCGAACAAGCGGTCTTTGTCAAGAGGTGAATCCATGATTTTAGCTTTGACATGATCAGGAAGAGGTTGTTCCTTCAACCACACATGTCTTCTGATAACATATCCTGTCACTGCTGCCCTGCTAGAAGCTTCTAGGGCATCAAATCCACAGTGCAAGGAGTGCTTTGCCATCTGAGATGAAGACTGCAGTAATTCTGCTCTTTCTTTATTATTGGCAAAATCTGGTAAAGCAGAAATTTTCTGTTTCAAAAGTTCCAAAGTGTGCTGTTGATATTTTAACATATGGAACTGACAGTTGAGAGCCCTTATAGTTAAAGTTGCAGAGGTATATACTTTTTTACCCCATCTGTCTAGGGCCCTGGATTCTTTGTCTGAGAGAGTAGGATTATTTGCAGAGGTAGCCTTAACTCCCTTAGGTCCCTAAGTAATCACTTCTGGATCTGCTATAGGATTTCTGTAGAGGAATTTATGTGAGTCAGGTACCCTGTAGTACCTGTCAGGTTTCCTGGGGGCAGGTTTAAGGGTGCCAGGGGGGTAAGGCTGGATTCTTGGTAAACGTCATCTACCACCTCCAAGATGGGTGGGATGGCCAGAGGCCTATGTTGATGTAGGTCCAGAAACTCTCTTAGTCTTTTCTTGGATTGAGGGAAATCCATTAATTTCCATTGGAAGTGTTCCCTGAGGGTGTGGAGGGTTTCCCCAAAGGAAAAGTCCTCCAGAGGTGATGCAGAAGGAATAGATTCCTCTGCATCTGAGTCTTCATAGGCAGTAAGAGGATTTTCCTCTTCAAAAACAGAGTAGTCAGATCCCTCTGAGTCTAAATCCAATTGGATATCTGGAGAAGGTCCCCTTCTCCTTTTGTCTGGAGTGGCCTGAAAGTGATGAGCTCCTCCGCCATTTTAAGCATTCTAGTTTGAGGAGGGGGAGGAGTAGTAGAATGGAGACTTTTTGCTGTTTTCTTAGGAGTGGGTCTAAGTCTGGCCTGAAGGGTATCCCTCAGTGCCGTCGGTGTGTTAGTCGGAAGAGGGGGTGAAGGCCTTGAAGTGAAATCCGAAGTGCGAGCGGTATCCTTGGAAGCTGGTGTCTGCTTAGTGGCTCCAGACCCAACCAAGAGCAAGACAGCCAAAGGCTCGTTAGACGATGTAGACATCTGTGGCATACATGACTCTAAAAGGGTCTCAGTAGAGGCCTGTGAAGTAATCGAATCGGGCATCAGGGGCTGCTAAAGCAGCTCACTGAATTCCGAAGAACTGATGACCCATTTAGCAGTGGTGTCATCAGAAGGCTTGGCCTTATACAGTCTGTCTCTATCCTTATCTTTATGTTTTTTCAGAAGATCTGTGGTTTGCTGACTGACGGATGCCATATCGGTAATCGGAGATGAAAGACGGAAATAACAGAGCTCTACAATGAATAGTTCTAGCATTAAAGAGGGCTCAGAACTGACAGCAGGGTACATCGTGACATGGGCCTAAGCAAGTGATGCAGTAAGAATAGAAGTCTCTGTGTGGTATTTGCTTTCCACAGGTGAGATAGTTATTGACTTTTTTGGACATTGGTTAGTGCAAGAAAAAGGAAGGATCCCCAACAGGGTACTTAGCTTTAGATGTTTTCAGCTGAAGTTCGAAATCTGGAAATGGCCAACCAGCACTGTTGTGAATTGCTTCTGCTATGGGCTCCACAGCAAGAAAGACTGAGGTAATGGAGTTGCCTGCTCTCCTTTATAACTCGGACAACCTGACGTCACCCAGCAAGTGACAGCAGCCGATGCACAAAACTTTGACTCTAGTATTCAGACCGACTGAGGGCTACCACACCATGGATAACCCAATGGTGAAGACTGCAGCAGTGAGAAACGAAGAACATGTTATGTTCTAAGTGTCTGTGTCTATACAGTGCATGGTTAGACCACTGGCCAATAGCAAAACAGCACAATTCAATGTTCTACAAGCAATCAGAATCCTAGAAATGACTTGGTTCTTCCACTACTGTCAGTTCTGACTCAGATCCCAATAAATGCATATATAGTAGAAAAGGGGTATTAATGAAGTGAATTTGTATCAGTGACCTTGGTACTTGAACACTAGGATGAGAAGATTTGAAAAGAAATATGGAAAAAGTGTTACACCCTCTAGGCAGTGCATTGTGCATTAAGCAGGGAGGAGGATAAGAAGAAGGGCAAGTCAAGCTTTAGCAGTCTAATGGGAGGAACATTCCAGTCTGCTCTAAAAGATTGCAGATGTATAAACAGAGGAGATGAGACTGGGAGATGTTTCCAGAGACAATTTATAGTCAGGAAGGTTAAGTCAAGTGAAATACTGGTTAGCTGGGGTGGGCAATCACTATTATGGAGCTACGGAAAACAATGGTATGGAAAGAGTCTTACTCACCCGACAATAACAATGAAAGATGAGAGGGAAGGGACTTTGGTAGTCAGGTTACCATAAGGGGTGGAAAACAGGGACACTGGCATTTAAAATCACAAAAGGTAAATGGTAGGAGGGTTAGGAAAAAATCAACAGAACCATAACAAGCCAGAGATGGCATCAGATGCTAAACCTTGTAGCTCACAGTATTTACCTTGTAGCTCACAGTATTTACCATGTAGCTCACAGTATTTACCATGTAGCTCACAGTCTTTACCTTGTAGCTCACAGTATTTACCATGTAGCTCACAGTATTTACCTTGTAGCTCACAGTATTTACCATGTAGCTCACAGTATTTACCATGTAGCTCACAGTATTTACCGTGTAGCTCACAGTATTTACCTTGTAGCTCACAGTATTTACCTTGTAGCTCATAGTATTTACCGTGTAGCTCACAGTATTTACCGTGTAGCTCACAGTATTTACCGGGTAGCTCACAGTATTTACCGTGTAGCTCACAGTATTTACCGTGTAGCTCACAGTATTTACCTTGTAGCTTACAGTATTTTCCTTGTAGCTCACTGTATTTCAGGGCTGCATGTCAACTTTCAGTCCTCAGACTACAGATTGGATTATGTTACCTGTGGAATATATAAGGACACAAGCCGCAGAACTGTGTATTGCTGAACCTGCCACATCACATCTCCTCCACTTTACCTGGCATGATAGTGGATCATACCCTGCATATAGTTCCCCACTCAGATGCACCATTGTTGTCATTTTCACCCAGTAGATTAACCCACTGCAGTATCACACTGTAATGGATACCAACAAACAACTCACTAGTAAAGCAGCAGTAGTACAGCAAAAGTGAAACAAGTGCTCCACATTCATTTTCTTCTTTTTCAGAGTAATGTGCTTGTAGTAACCACTGTATACCAGGTCTGTGCCAGTTCTACTGTTGGCCATGTATGAATCTTCTATAGTGCAATAAAGCCAGCAACAGATATGGCTGATTTTATCTCACAAGTGTAAAGCTCTTAGAGTGGTCCTTGTTCTAATGAACCTCATTTGAATAAATATTCCTGAATTTCATGTTTACTTCATTGCAAATTTTACAACATTAAACCTTCTGTGGCAAGCTATGAGACTCTGTCAACTTCAGGAACTGGCATGAGTGCCTACAAAGTGTACTGAACATATATAAGTGGGCGTATGACTCAGGTGGGATATAGAGAAACATATTTTAGTAATATGGCCTGTAAAGGAGCTGAAGAGGCAAACTATTCATAAATGTAGGCACTGTGATGCTTGTACACTCTTATCATGCTAGTGCTCCCACCCTAAAACTATGATGGGGGCTTGGGGAGTGAAGAGGGAGGTGCTGAGTTTGAGGGGCCACAGGAGATGCTAGCAACATATGACCCAAACTTCACAACATCTTATGCTCATAAGAGTCTCACTCCATCTTATGCTCATAACAGTGACAGCTTCACCTGGTATAACACTTTTATTCATGCTACACCCATGAGGTGTGTTCTGGTGCATAGCAGAGTATCTTAAAACATTTACCAAGCACCTTCTGTTAATTGTCTATGTTGGCAACAGTTGCTTCTCTACCTGCAGCATGGCACAGTGCCATCATATGCATGTTGGGTTGCATACATGGCTGTCCAAGTCCATATGGCATATCTTTGACTATGTCCATTGCAGGCATCAAGTAAGCCACAACCACAAATCAGCACCTCCATGGCCTCTTACATCTAACAAGCCCATCCTACCACAGTAGCCTCCACCCCACCCCACCCAACCCTGGCCATGGTGACAGTGACACTGCACATTGGCCCACACATCCTACAATACGGCCCTGGAGTTTATGGGCAGAAGCAGAACTGTCTGAGCTGGCACAGTGGCATATATAACAGTTGTGTAGTACACCAGAAGGTCCTGTGTATCACTCACAGCAGAAATGTCAGTTTGTTTTGTCTCTTCCTCTTCCTTGTTTATATTTCTTCTGTATATTTTATGTCATGTTTGTTGTTTTTTTCTATGCATTTATGTTAACATATTCTGCAGCATCTTCCTTGGCTATGCCAGTAATGCAGCACAACTCCCTACCCCACTAACTGCCCCCCTTCCTCCCACCAGCATGCCATCTTCCTCCAGGTCCGTCTCTCAGATGTGGCAGGTGTGTGACCTGATGGCCTCTGGCAATCACTCACTGAAGGCTTGTGCTGTTGTTTACTCCAGAGGCACTGCCAGCAGTTCACAAGTCATCACCTGTGGGATTTGGAAGAGATGAGGGGCAGTTGGTGGAACAGTGACTTCATACCCACGAGGGTCACCAGGAGAAGATCCTTGTGCTGCTTCAAGACTTTCACTACTAACTAGCACTGCCACCATCATTATCATCATCATCATCATCATAGGTAGGGCCCAGTAGGAAGGCAGTAACAGTGGTGACCAACCTCTTCCTGAATCTAGCCCAGGCAGACTGGTAACAGGAGGAGAGCAACCACCCTGACCCCATCCTGGTGTTCCCCTTCCTTGTATGTCACCTCCCTTTCCTGTTTGTTACTCAGTCTTTCCCATCACCATTTGTCCTCATACTGTCTATCAATAATTCTGTTGTCAAACCCACCCCTTTTGTGTCAGCACCTGCCCTGTTGGTCTTTATCTGTGCTTTACATTTGTTTGTACACCCCTGTTTCCATCTCTCTACCTCCTTCCTCTTACATCCTTCCCCATCTACCCTCTTTTAAAACAATGGGCATGTGCCCCTCAGAAAAAAAATGTATTCTTCCTACTCTCCCCACTCCCACTCTTATCTTCCCTGTATCCTTATGTTTGTGCCTTACTTGTCCTTCTCCCTTTTCCTGCTTTCATGTACACATATTTTCTTCACATTTACAATAATAAAACCAGATACAAACATTGCTTGGAGCCACTGTGGCTTCCAGCTCTTCTTCCTAGCATCACAATGTAGCGACATGTGCAGGATTAGGTGGCTGCATGCTATTTGCTCGCACTGATTTTCACAACATTCCTAATTACACTTGTGGGAAACACTTTCTCCTATTCTTTTCACAGGCAGGTTTTGGAATTAGTTGCTGCTTAGACTGCAATATTTCTGATACTTCATTGATAATTACCTTCTGACCACATCGCAAACCTTGGCATCTCCACTGTGAGATCACTGAAAGTATATTTTGAATCTCAGCCAAAGTTTCTTGGAGGAACCAGTATAACAAACCATTATATGGTATAATATGGGTGACAGAAGAAAAAGACAAATGCACTTTTCGGATCAGTCAAATTTCACAGCTACATCATAACAAATACAGCAGCATGCCTCCTTTGAAGCATCAGTGGACCTGCATTCCATTAACTCTGCCACCATTTCCAATGAAGTTTTTTTTTAAGTCAAGACTGAATATGCCTTCAATCCAGTAGTTTTGCCAGTTCCTTTCTCAGCTACTGTTCCTCTTCAATCTGACTCCATACTGTTCCTTTACCATGTATGCAATCATACCATGACAATCCTTTTTTTTTCTTTCTTTGGAGTGAGTAAATTCATATCCTTAGGCCTCTGTTTGTACTTTATTCTTGATAGTCCCTTCCACATTTGTTCACATTTGTCACTTCTTTTCTGCACTTTGTTAACTGTTTTTCTCTCTTCATTCATCACAAGACAGCAGAACTGTACAACTTGTTTCAGCTGTAGCCTGTCATGTGGCACGTAGAGTGGTGAGATTACCTCTGTACCTCTCCAAATGCATCTCAGTATTTTACCCACTATCACCACACTTGTCTCATTCTGCGCCTGATAAGTTACTTCTTCCGTGAACATGACTACTTGATTTGCTCACTTATTACACACTGTAGTTTAATTGATCACCTCCAACCTGATACTAAGTTATGTGTTTCTTTACCCCTAGTTGTAAAGTGTATGTTTTGCAACGTAAAATCTTCATTGCAACTTTTTAGTCCACTCTATTAGCCAACTGGTCTGTTTTTCTCAGTGTAAGATTATTGCTCCTACTTTTAGAGCCATCTGCAAATGAGGAAACTCTGCTTTCCATTTTTCTTGTGATATTAGATACAAATATCTCAAAGAGAACTAGGTCCAAGTCTAAGCTTAGCAGGACTCTCCTAGCCTTTTCAGTATCATCGTGTATTGTTCCACTCAGTAAAAACTTCTGGTTCCTTCTATTTAACCTTTGCTGGACCCACTTTACAATCCATCTAACTACAAAAGCATTTCCTGGTTTATTAGTAAACCATTTCGAATGAGTAGAGTCCGATGCCTCGCTAATGTTCTCTTACTGCGTTTACTGCGTTGCTTCTTTTTTTCACTGACACCATTCAGTCATGTCCTTAGATGCTGTTACCGCATTTACCATTGATGTTCTACAGTTTTCACTTTTAGACAAACAGCTCTATTAATTCCTTCTGTGATCACTTATTGACACAAGCTCTTTGGACTATTACTAGTTCTTCAGTGTACTAAATTCATTTCACTGCTAAAAAATTGTCTATTTTAAATACTCAGCAAATATTTTCCTACAACTGCATATGATTTGTATCCACTTTTTATCTACTTTATATTGCTGTTTCCTAACTTATATTGCTCATTTTACTACAGCGTGATCATGTTCACTTTAAGTTCAACCTGTTTGCTATTTCTGGAGCTTTTTTCCTCAGGACTTTACTGAAAATGAAACTTTCA
This sequence comes from Protopterus annectens, assembly GCF_019279795.1. Lineage (NCBI taxonomy): Eukaryota > Metazoa > Chordata > Ceratodontiformes > Protopteridae > Protopterus > Protopterus annectens. The sequence continues at coordinate 1,053,621,153 of NC_056725.1, read as the reverse complement.
ACAGAAATAATTTTCATTTAACAAATGCAACAAATGAATGAAAGAAAAGAAGAGAAGATAAAAGAAAAGGAAGGCTGTATAGGGTATGCCTTGTCCACTGGGTTTTCGTAAACAAGTTCCAATGTCTCCTATTCAGAAAACTATGGAATCAGAAGATGCTGGTCTCCATAAATGTTATTAGCCTTTTCCTAGGCATGTATGACCATATATGCTGCTGAGTTAAAACTGAAATGTATGCGTTACACATCTCTGTTCTTTTCATGCCTTGTGGAGATGAACTTTTTTTTATCACTTTCCTGGACTGTGGCACATCCGTACTCCTGAGCTGGAATTTGGAAATGGATGGTGCCCTAGCATCAGGCTACAGCCAGGGAGGGAGAGCTCTCGTCCGGGGAGAAAATGTAGCAGGGAGAGGGCGACCCTGATGGAAAATGAATGCATTGCTTAAGAGGGCCTAGCAATAAGCCTCACACACACAATGTGTGTTAAACAACCATTATGCTGTCCTCTGTGAAATCGCATGAAGGTATAAATAATCTACAATATAATATCAGGTATTTTGTACTGAATATTGTACAGCATAAAATGTTTTACACTACAGATATATCTGCTCTAATTTATATGTTACCTGCCTTTTTATTTAGGACTAATCGGTTTCCTGGAGCGTTGGCTCTCTGAGTTTTTGGTTGGGGTGACCTTTAGCCTTTGTACAGAGCTTTTATGTCTTCTCCTTGTTTACGCAGTTTTTTGCCAGATCTTACCATATCCCAAAGAAATGCAGATAGACAGCTTAGTATTGCTCAGAACTGTGCAATGATGCATATGTGCAGTGCATTTGTGATTGGGAACATATCCAGCAGTGGCCTGATGTCATGCACAGGACTGATTCTTATCTCATAACCTCTGATTGCTGGATTGGGCTCTGGGCCCCTGTGACCATTAACTGGATAAAGCAGATATTGATAATGGATTGAAGGATGGAACTTTGAATAAGGGGAGTGCAGCTGCTATAACTATGAATATATTAATAGATTTCAAATACCATTGTAACTGAAAGTATAAGTGCTTAAAAAGTACAGTTGTGTACTCTTACCATAAATGTAGATGTTCGATTGTGTTCACTGTTGCAGTCATGACTGTAGGGTTCTTCCTGCCAGCAGCAGCCCTTGATCGGCCAGAATCCCAAAGTCTGGATTGGGTGTCAGCTGAGGTCGCTTTTATCCTGACGTCAATGCGCTGGAAGTATAAAGACCTCAGCCGATGCCATTACCCCAGTTTTTCTTGCCCCAGATGTCAGGTGCCCAAAACCTCAGCAGCCAAAATACCTCATAACAGACAATACTCAAAGAAAAAACAAAAGAGGGGGTAGGAGGGAGGGTAACTCAGACTGCAACAGTGAACACACTCGAACATCTACATTTATGGTCAGAGTACACAACTGTACTATGTTCTTCGTGGTTCACTGTTGCAGTCATGACTGTAGGGTTGAGTCCCAAAGCTAAGAAAGGGTGGCTGGAGGAGAAACAGAAGGAACGGCTACAAAACCTTGCAAAACCGCAGAAGCAAAACCGGCCCTAGATTTAGAATAGAGAGGGAGGTTGTAATGCTTAGAAAAAGTATGCACAGAACTCCAAGTAGCATCCTCTAAAATATCCTTGGTAGGAACCCCACAAAGAAAGGCTGCTGAAGTAGCAGTAGCCCAGTTAGAACGAGTCCTAATATTAACAGGAACTGGATTGCCATGAAAAGAGTAACAGAACTGGATGCAGTGGGCAATCCACTTAGAAATAGTTTGCTTAGTGATTGCTTTCCCTAGAACAGTAGGAGCATAAGCGACAAACAATTGGTCAGATTTCCTGAATATCTTGGTCCTATCCAGGTAAAAACAAAGCTGCCTGTGCACGTCCAAAGAGTGCAAAAGACTTTCTTCCTCACCTTGAGGATTAGGATAAAAAGTAGGCAAATGAATAGTCTGATTCAAGGCCACTGCTGAAACCACCTTAGGCATAAAGGTGGGGTTAGTCCTTAGGGATACCCTATCCTGATGAAAAATAATGAAGGGTTCCACAGCCATGAGTGTTTGCAATTCCGAAATTCTCCTAGCAGAGGTTATAGCTAAAAGGAAAGCAGTTTTCCAAGACAAAAATTTTAAATCCGTGGAAGCTGCAGGTTCAAAAGGGACAAGGTTAATTTTTCCAAAACATAGTTAAGATCCCAAGTGGGAACAGGTGGTCTAATAGGGGGCCGAACATTCTTAGCCCCTCTAAGAAATTGTTTAAGTAATGGATGAGAAAAATTCGGAGGATCCGAATTGTAATGGGCAGAAAGAGCAGAAGCATGAAGCTTAAAAGATGAAAAAGATAGGCCCATATGTAACAACTCTGCCAGATACTTTAAAATCAGAGGAATGTTCGGAACAGTAGAATCACCACCTTGGACTTGATTCCAGGAGCAAAATCTTTTCCATTTACCTGCATAAGATTTCCTAGTGCTGGGCCGTCTAGCTTCAAGGATTACATCCATTACCTGTTTGGAAAGAGTAGAGGTGTTTACAGACCCTGGATCCACCAGGCAGCTAGATTCAGAGTTTTGGCATGACTGTGCAGGATCCGGCCGTCCTGTTGAGACAGTAGATGAGGGATTTGAGGCTGAATCCAGGAAGGCTCCTGAACTAGGTTCATCAGAGTGGAATACCAGAATTGCTGAGGCCAATTGGGAGCCAGTAAAATCATTTGCGGTCTGTCCTGTTTTATCTTCAGAAGTACCTGAGGTAGAAGAGGAAAAGGAGGAAAAGCATATACTGAGAGGTGTTTCCAACTGAACGAGAGGGCATCCACTTGCCATGCTAGTTTGTGGTAGGTCCTGGTGCAGAATGTTGAAAGTTGATGATTCTGAGGGGATGCAAAAAGATCTATGTCCGGACATCCCCATGCCTGTACTATCATCCTGAATATCCGAACATCCAACATCCATTCATGTGGATCCGAAAGTGTCCTGCTCAATGTGTCTGCCAAAGTGTTGAATTTTCCTGGCAGGAATTGTGCCTGTAAGTGGACTCTGCAGGTCAGTGCAGTGTACCACAGAGCCATGGCTAACCTGCACAGGGGGTAAGAGTGAGAGCCCCCCTGCTTGTTTATGTACCACATCACTGTAGTGTTGTCTGTCTTTATCATCAATTGCCCTGGTAGAAGAAAGTCCCTGAAGGCTATCAGAGCATTCTGTACAGCGAGCATCTCCTTCAAATTTATGTGCAGGTGAATTTGCTCCTTTGTCCAAACACCCTGAAGACATCTCCCGTGCATGTGGGCTCCCCAGGCATAATCTGAAGCATCCGTTGTCAGAACTTGGCTGGTTGGTGGAGGACAAAAAGGCCTCCCCTTGTTCTGGAGACAGGCTTCGGCCCACCTAAGAAACTCTTGCTGAAAACAAGGCAAAATCGTGATCACTGTTTCCAAACTGTGGTAATGCTGAGACCACACACTCTTGAGGTACCACTGTAGTTTCCTCATATGCAGTCTTGCATATGGTATTAGGAGAATGCAGGAAGCCATGTAACCTAAAGCCTGCAGAACCTTTCTTGCAGTCAGCTGTTTCATTGAAGCCAGGTGTTGGAATGAAGAAGCCAGTTGCGCTTTTTTGTCTGGTGTCAAGGAAGCCATCTGGGATGTAGTACTCAGAAGAGCACCCAGGAAAGTAATTTGTTGTGCGGTCACCAGATTTGACTTCTTTAGATTCACTGTGAATTCGAGGTACTGTAGAAGATGCTGCACAAAAGCTAGATGCTGAAGTAGAGTGTCTTTGTCGTCCGCTTGAATAAGACAGTCATCCAGATAAGGGTATATTTGAATCCCCTTCTGTCTGCAAAACGCCATCACTGGTGCCAGGCACTTTGTAAAGACCCTGGGCACAGTAGATAAGCCAAAGGGCAGCACAGAGAACTGGTAATGCTTCGAGCCCGCTTTGAATCTCAGATACCTTCTGCACTCTCGCCTTATAGGAATATGCAGGTAAGCTTCCTTTAAGTCCAGAGTCACCATCCAAGCGTTCTTGCCCAACATTGGCAGCAGCTGCTGCAGAGTGAGCATCTTGAATTTTGGTACATCTAGGAAGGTGTTTAGTACGGAAAGGTCCAGAATTGTTCTCCATGAATTTTCCTTCCTGAGAACCAGGAAAAGTCTTGAATAAAAACCTTGTCCTATTTCTAAATTTGGTACCAATTCTATGGCCCTCATACCTAAGAGGGACTGAACCTGCAGTTGTGCCTCTGCCCTTTGATGATTTGGCAGATCTGGCCAACCGTTCGGTTTTGGCAAGGTGTGGAAATGAAATCTGTAACCTCTTGAGACGATGTCCAGAACCCATTTGTCCCAGGTTATGCGGCCCCAAGTTTGATAAAAAAGAGAAAACTTTCCTCCCAAAGGTGCTTCCAGGAGATGAGCCCAAAAGGGAGAGTCATAAAGACTGTTTCCAGTAGGGTTGAGACTTATCTTCACCTCCTTTGGGAGAGGGGGCAGTCCACTGCCTATTCCTAAAAAGGGTTTGTGCCTGTCCCCTACCTCTGGAACACCTGAATCTGCTTCTCTAAGGCCTGTCCGAGCTCAGAAAGGACCAAGGTTTAGCTGGCCAGTGCCTGCTAAATCTAGAAGGTTGCACCTGTAGAAAATCCTAAACCATCTGCATAGATTTGGCTTTGTCCTCCATTTTCTTTAATACCTCTTCAGCTTTGGTCCCAAACAAAACATTGTGCTGCAAAGGGGCATCCAAAAGTTTGGCTTTAACCTGATCCAGCAAACTTTGTTCCTTTAACCAAGCATGTCTTCTAATAACTGCGCCAGTTGTTGCAGCCCTACAAGAAGCTTCTAAAGAATCAAAACCACAATGCAGGATATGTTTACCCACTTGTTCAATAGCATGCAATAAATCCTGTAACTCCTTATCATCCGCACCAATAGAAACAGCTGACATCTTTTCTTTAAATACAGACAAAAGGTATTGCTGATACTTTAGCATATGAAATTGACAGTATAAACTTTTTTACCCCATCTTTCCAAAGCCCTGGACTCTCGGTCAGAGGGAATGGGATGTTTAGCAGAGGCCGCTTTAACACCCTTAGGGCCCTGAGAAATTGTTTCCGGATCAGGTGAAAGATTCTTAAAAAGAAACTTGTGAGAATCTGGAACCCTATAATACCTATCCGGTTTGACCGGAGCAGGGGGAAAAGAATCAGGAGAGAGGGAAGCTTCTGAAAAAACATCATCTACAATGTCCAATACAGGGGGAATAGCAAGAGGCTTATGCTGAGGGAGAAGAAGAAAATCCCTAAGCCTTTTCTTGGTTTCAGAGAATTCCTGCCCTTCCCAGTGAAAATGCTCCCTCATATCATGCAAAGTTTCACCAAAAGAATAAGTCTCAGGAGGAGAGGCTGAAGGAAAGGAATCTTCAGCATCAGAATCCTCATAAGGAGGAAAGGAACAATCCTGCTCAAGGGAAGAAGCAGAAGAAACAGAAATGTGGTCTGAAGAATCATAATCAGACTGTAATCTAGGCTTTTTGTCAGGAGGGGGATGAGAACCCCTGATCATAGTTAACAAATCTTCAGCCATCCTAAGCATCTGCCTTTGAGGCCTAGGACCCTGATCAAAAGGCGTCTGTGCTTGCCATTTCTTTTTAGCTGGAGCCGTAGTCATTCTCTTAGAATGCAAAACTGAATCCATATTGACATGAAGCTGTGAAGGCTTGAAAACTCCCTCAGAAGCCAGTACCTGCCTATTGGCTCCAGACCCAACTGAGGGAGTAGTATCCGAAGGTCCATACCCTGGCAATTCTGAAGGCCCCATCAGCTCCACACCGGAGTTGGTACAGGCAATTGGTTCAAAAGAGGCGGACGACAGGGGCTGCAAAGGCACCTCACTGATGACCGTCGAACCAGCAACTGGCAATAACTGAGTAATATCCTCTGCTTTGGACCTCGGAGGCCTGTCTTTATCTTTGTGCCTCTTACACACACCAGAAGCCGGAAAAGAATCCGAAGACATATTATAATTAAACCTTTTACCAAAATAGTAGAAGGCAAAGTTGTACCTATGCCTAATAGTACGCTGATTAAATCTAGCACAAAACCCACAATTAGCAACGACGTGGTCAGGCCCCAGGCAGGGAATACAATAAGAGTGAAAATCCCTAAGAGGTATTTGTTTCCCACAAGAAATACAATTATTAACTTTTTCTGGCATCTGACTGGAGCAAGAAAAAGACCTCCCCAATGGGATACTTATCTTATAAAATGAAAAATCCTGGAAGTAAATCCAAAAACAGACAGGAGAAGGCCGACCGGCATCAGCGAACTGCTCAGGGCACCGCGCAGCAAGAAAGACTGGGGTAATGGCGTTGGCTGAGATCTTTATACTTCCGGCGCATTGACGTCAGGATAAAAGCGACCTCAGCTGATGCCCAATCCAGACTTTGGGATTCTGGCCGATCGAGGGCTGCTGCTGGCAGGAAGAACCCTACAGTCATGACTGCAACAGTGAACCACGAAGGACATCATGCTGCTACTGCTGGAAAGTATACAAAAAATAAGTTTTACTACAGATGAGGCAGATTTATCTAGAATATTTTATACCTCCATTTTAGGATAAATACTGAACATGTCAGGTCTGGGATTTAGAAATTATTATTTTTTTGCATGTCAGAATGTTGAACAAGTTATCTCACAAATGGTGAAGCCACAAGTGAAATATTCAAGCACAATCCCCTTACTTCCAATAAAAATCAAGTGCAATACCTAGACCCCATGTATTATATATTAAAAGAACTAGAAAAAGGGCTATACATGCATTAATTTGTTATGAGACCTCTTTAGCAACTTTCTTGAATAACAAAATCAGTAGCTAATGTAGCTCCCACTGTATTTCATTGTAGAAGTAATAGACTGCAGTTTTCCATTATACCACAAGGTGGAGCTCCTTTTCAGGAATATAAAAGACAATTTTGAAAGTGAAAAGGAGGAGACTGGAACACTAGCTGAAGGAGGAAAGACTGATAGACTAGCTAAAGGGAAAAGAGCCTTGCAGCATGACTGGATTTTTTTTTCTTCTAGTGTTTTGGGACAGAGAAGTGAGGTAGCAGTGTGTGTCTGTCTCTTGCTGAAATCCTGGATGATGGTATCTTGTGGATTCAGGAGAGAAGTCTGAAACCAGTAATTTCACACCTCCATATGAGTCAGCAAGCAAAGGAGTTCCCTTGGGCCTAGTGCAGAGATGCCATAGATGACTACCAGAGTTCTGGTGGGTGATTTTCCATTTTTCTCATCTAGGGAACTGCAGTGCCTGGTCGCTGGGATATTCTCGACAGAGCAGTGAGAGGCTTTTGGCCATCATTTTTATACTTTTATATGATTGTTGATCCCCCCAAACGCTTTGTGGATTACAAATAGCTGGGATCCATATCAGCTCCAACCTTGGGCCCCATCATGCCGGCAGTAAAACTGTAAGTAGTCACTAGCAGTGAACAAGGTATAATACAGTGTCTCATAGTTGGTCTGTTTAGATTGATCTAGGGGATAGAGGGTGTTAGTACTGTTCCCCTAAAGACTTTTTATTGCTAAATGACATTGTATTTTCTCATATTTGTATTGTTTCATTATAAATCTTTATTGTTCAGTGACATTGCATTTTTCTCCTGTTTCAAGACTGCGGTAGTGGTGCTGCGGTAGCATTGTCGCCTCACAGTTAGAAGTTGCACGTTTGATTCTCAGT
>NC_056725.1:1053138396-1053250896 GCF_019279795.1 Protopterus annectens | reverse complement strand
AGTAAGGGCAATGCCTTCTCACAGGTATAATGCTTAGGCCACTCCATTTTGCAGAAAGCAAAATTCTGTACACAAGAACAAAATACAACGCAGTGCTACGTCAGTTACTGCACTCTATAAAAATGCAACTTTTTGCCACATTAACTAATTATCTCATTACTTTTTAAAGTTTCATGATTCACATTATGAATGTGCAATATTATATTAATCAGATTCTCTTATTCATGTGACAATCGCAGTGCAACAGGAACTTGTGCAATAAGAAATCATTCAGCTGCTGAAAATTATAGACGAGGTAAACTTTGGTAATATGTAGTAGAATAATCTGTCTAATGTGATATGATGAATCCATGTCCATTGTATGTGTTATTGTATGTATGCATATGTCTTCTCAATTTGACCCTGATGCATACAATTTCGTTTAGACTGCACTTGCGTATGCTAATTGACAATAAAGTTTACTTTGACTTTGACATTATGTTACATGTTCAAAACAAAAGCAGCATGGCCAAGACAAATTTTTTTTTCTTTTTTTAATAGTTCAGATGTTTTACATACAAACAATCAGGTATAACAGAATATGTATCAGATGTATCTGTTGCATGGTCAGGGAAACAATCAGGCATGAGGCTAATGGTAGAGTGCCTTTAGCACTCAACCATGTGTAATGTGTCTAATGCACTTTTCTAGTCATTTATTGCACCCTCTAAAACACATCACATTTTTTAACTTTAAAAAGCAAGACAGATTATGTGTGTATGTTCTCGTGTTAATTTATAATGAAATATTACTTGCACTTCTCAAAGAATGACATTATTGTACAACACAGAGGGAACGAGAAAGAAAGATTACCATATCAATATGTGTGCATATGACTGGTGACAAATTTCACATGAAATTGAACATACAAGTCTAAAATACATCCATTTTAAAATATTTTACAAATTCAAGTCAGCAGCATGAGGTTACCAAATTTCATCCATACATGTGAGATAGCTTACCAGGCCATACATACTACTTAATCCTCTCCGCCCTCTTTTTTTGTGTGTTTTTTTGTTTGTGTTCCAAACTGTGACGCCATAAACTTTTGAATGTCTGGTAAAATCTTTCAGGCCCACCTTTCTGACCAGCATTCTATGTAAAATCATGGAGAGTGTCACAATGACACAGGCAGCCTACTTCTGTTAGATGAGAAAAGTACAGGTTTGTCAAACAGAAATCTTGCCTCCTGAATCCTTTGACAATCCTTTGAAAAGGTAACAGCAGCACTTAATGCAGGACTGATGGTGCATACTGCTTATCCTGACCTTCCCAAGGCATTTAACACTATTCCACATAAAGGAATAAGTGACAACTTAATAGAATTAAATATGAATTCTTATGTAGTTAAATGGGCAAAACACTGGTGAAGCAAGATAATACTGCAAGTTAAAGTGGGGGTGGGTATAACTTCTCATTGCAGGGGCTGCTATTACATACATAAAGAATGAGAAGATTGCTGAAGTAGCACACATCCTGACCCCAGACTCAAGGTGGGTGAGCTAGCAAACCCTAGAGGACTGCAGTGGCAAACTCTGCTCTGCTTGTCAAGGGAAAAAGTCCTGCTTCTAGTGTCTGTATAAAGTGTGAATGGAAGTGCTGATAGTTGCCTGACCAATGCTTTGGGTTGCCATATTCCTGAAGAATGCAGAAGTAGCAGCTACTGCTGTAGAACGGGTTCTAACTTTTCCCCGCAAGATATCTTCCATGATAATCATAACAGGTAGCAATGCAGTTAGTCGGCCATAATGCTGGCAGTAAGATACAATATAAAGCCAACTCACAGTCCACCTGAGGCAGGAAGAATACACTGATTCTGAAGGATGTTCTGTCCTAGTGAAAAACAGCATTGGGCTCCATAGCAGTCTTGGCCTATAAACCAAGAAGTCCTGTCAGCAGAGGAAATGGACATCAAGAAAATGGTTTCCAAGATAAAAACTTAAAAGTGTGGTCACTGACCAGTTCATACTGAGATAATATAAGTTTGTCAAGGATAAAATTCAGGTCCCAGAGTGGAGCTACCAGCTAACAGGCTGGTCAATGCTGCTGGACACCCTGCAGGAAAAGTTTAATTACTGGGGAAGAGGTAATGTGGTGTCCACAGCCAAAATGCTAAAAGCAGAGAGATGGACCTTTGCTGAAGCATAAGCCAGTCCTATGTTAAATAAGGTACTTAAGTGGTAAGGACTTGCTGGAAAGAAGCCTTTTAAGGCAATACATGGTACGCCATACATTATGTTGATATTTTTTTTCACTTACCAAAGTTGGATTTTCTGGTAGGGGGACACTGAATTTCCCTAAAGGAAGACAGCACCAGAAAGGAAAGACACTCTCATTGAGAAGCTAGGTGCAACCACCAAGCCATCAGTTCAGACTGCTATGGAGGTACCAGGGCACCCTCCTGCTGGGTAAGCAGAATGCAATTCATGGGCATAATGAATAGCTCCCCTTGTATTCAATTACAAAATGAGGGAATACCAAAAGCTCCCTCAGCCAGAAAGGGACTATTAGTATTAGATTTGTTTATTCTTCTTTGACTTTCATAAGGATAGAAGGCAGTAGGACATGGAAGGAAAAGGATAAAAAAGTCCCCCGCTCCAAAGTTGAGCCAGGAGGTAGTGGTCATTTTTCTTTCATGGAAACTTTGAGCAAACCCTCCTGATCATGCAACTCTGGAAGTGGTGGGGAGAGAGACAGACAGACAAAGAGGTCCAAGTCCATCACACGGCCACCCCCACAGTGTTGTGTAACAGATATGAAGATCCTAGGATCTAATGAACATCTTGAGGGGAACTGGTGGACAGAGGATCTGCTCATGTGACCTGCCAGGGCATTCTGCTCTGAAGGGATGTAGAAACCCCTACTGGAAAGTTGTATTCCAAGTTAGTACTACCACCCTGCACCTCTGGTATGAATAGGTTCTCCTCTATTTATTTACCACATCACTACTGCATTGAGTGTAATTACCACAATTATGCCTGACACTTAGCTGTTTTTAAAGACTTGATCAACACAGGCATTTCCAATGCTGATGTAGCAGTTTGAGGTCACAGACTTCAATTCCCTGGATGCTAAAGTACCCAGTAGGCCCCTCAAGCATGGGCTGATACATCTTTCATTATTGTTTGACTTCTGTGTGTGTGTGTGTGTGTGTGTGTGTGTGTGTGTGTGGGGGGTAAATAGCATGCCCAAATTCTGTGTCATCTCAGCAGCCAATTGGCTGAACTCTTTGCATGAATGGATAGGACACTGTCCAGTGCTGCTGCCACACATTTCTTAGCTATAGCTGGAACTTAACTGTATACTGACAAGTATAGGGACTGATATGCGCCTCTGGGATCTCAGAATTGCCCTATCAGGTCACTTTTCTTGATAAAACTGCAAATAGGTGTTGAGGAGGATAAAAACCTATTCAGAGGTAGAAGCACCGTATCCTTTGTGGTATTCAAAACTGTTCCTAGAAATGTCTTGAACCTGGAGGGGCTCATGCTCAATTTTCTGAAGTTGATGGAGATCCCTAGGTCAGTAAGACAGGAAATACTAAGATTCATGATAGTCCATCGCTCTTGATGGCACCAATCCTGAATTAAAACGTTATCCTGGTGTTGGTAGAAGAAAACCCCATTAAGCTTGAGCTACATAAACACAAGAGCAAAGCATCTGGTCAATTCTCTGGCAGCACAGAAGATCCCAGAGGGAAAGCAGACAAACTGAAAGTGCATGAATTTTGTAGGAGCCTTCAAACTTCCAAAGGTCTTAGAAAATGGAGGATCTGGAGACAGACATCCTTCATGTCAAAGAAGGTGATTAAGGCTCGAGGGATCAGAAAGGGCAGGAGTGTGTAATTCTTGACTTTTAGAATTTATTCAGAATGGTGAGGTTCAGCATGGATAGGTATTCCAACTACCATTCTCAAAAGTTTACTTTTGCTTAAACTGTTCAGCCCTGGATTGCTTTCAATAAAAAGGGCTACTGCCTAGTGGGGAAGTTTGTATTCTACTTTGGGATGGGAGGATGAAACATCTGCAGCACTGTTTTGAGTAGCCCTCTTCTTCTCTTAAAGTCTTTTGAAGACTTCTTAGAAATTTGGGACACAGAATAAATATTTACCCAAGGGGGTATTAAGGATCTGTTCCCTTACATGTTCATGTTTAAGTTGCATCCTGAAGGCCGTGTGCCTTCTTTAACATTGCTCCTGAAGCTGCAGCCCCAGCTAATGCGGCTATTATATCACAATGCCATTTGACTGCATGTTTACCTACTTTTTGGGAGGCCAAGACAAATTCTTCAGGTCAATGTCCTGGAGAGATTCTGAAACCCATTTTAAAATGCTCCAATTTTGCAGTATATGGGTTTGGCAATTAAATGTCCTAAATACCATGTTGCAGAGATGTATAGCTTTTATTTCCAAAACAATTCCTTTGTCTGCTCTCCTTATCATTTGGTAAAGAATGTTTGGTGGGTGCCAGTCTGAAGTACCTCATCACATCTAGTGAAACAACTACAGGATTAGACAACAGATTTTTCCACTCTATAAATCTGGTTAGGTTTCCTGGGGGCATGGGGCTCTGAGCCCAACAGTTTGAGTTGCCTTTTTTAAGGTGTATGAAAAAAAGAAGTTATGTACTCACCATAACGTTCCATCTGAGTAGCTGTACTTCATTTGTCTTCAACCTGTGGGTTACGGATCCGTATCGGATCCAAGCCGGCAACTTTACTAGCATCAGCTCCGAGCTCCAAATTCCTCTCCTCACCCATAATACACCTCCACTGCCTTCCATCCCCAGATCAAGTTTGCTGAACCTCATACTGAGAACCCAACCTGAAAAAAAAAAAAAATTACTTGTGACCTATACTGCAGCCCGTAGGCTGATCATATGCCAAGGTCCGGGGGAAGGAGGGAGGGATGGTTGAAGACAAAAAGAAGTTATGTACTCACCATAACGTTCAGGAAGATCTGCTTCACTACTCTCGGGTTCAGAGACCACTTGTAAGGTGAAAGGATGGTTCGACTCAGCCTGTCTGCCAAAATGTTGGACCGGCCCGGAATGTGCTTTGCTATGAGAAAGCGGTTGGTGGCGATCGCCCAGTCCCAAACTCTCATGGCCTATCCACACAGCGGATAGTATCTGGTTCCCCCCTGTTTGTTGATATACCAGACTACTGACATGTTGTCTGATTGACTTGCAATTGTCCCTAAGGGAAGAAGGGCCTGGAGTGCTTGCAACGCTAAAAGCACCGCCCTCATCTCTAGGACACTGATGTGCAACAAGGTCTCCAAGTGTGTCCACACGCCTTGGACAGTTCTGCCCATGCAGTGCCCCCCCACCCGAGGCAAGAAGCGTCCGTGGTCACCGTGGCTTGGGGTGGGGTCATAGAGAAGGGGTGCCCTTCCTGGAGATCCGAGGAATGGATCCACCAGAGTAGGGACCTCCTGCAAATCTCGCTGAGGGGGATAGCTGTACTTAGCGGATGTTGCAGGATGGACCACTGGACCTGCAAGGTCCATTGCAGGACCCTCATGTTCAGACGAGCTAGTGGTGACAGATTGATGGCAGCCGCCATGGAACCTAGCGCCCTCAGGACCAATTCCGCTGGGGGAGCCGGGGATTGTAAGAGGGCCATCACGTGGAATGTCAAAGTTCGAAGCCTGTCCAGAGTTAGAAAGGCCCTCAACAGGTTTGTATCTAGCCTGGCCCCTATGAAATCTAAGGTCTGAGTTGGTTGAAGGGAGGATTTCTTGAGATTGACTGAAATTCCCAGATGAGAGGCCAAGTGAAGGAAGTAATTCCTGGCTGAACACAGCAGATGCCTGTTGGGGGTGGTCAGGAGCCAGTCGTCTAGGTACGGAGAGACCTGTATTCCCTGAAGCCTCAGATGGGCCGCTACAACTGCCATCACTTTGGTGAACACCCTGGGGGCTGTGGTGAGACCAAAGGGAAGGACCCTGAACTGATAGTGACTGGCTCCCAGCCGGAAGCAGAGAAACCTTCTGGATCATCTGTCCATCAAAATGTGGTAGTACGCATCCTTGAGGTCTATAGAGCACATCCAGTTGTTCTCCTGCAGGAGTGGGAGAATGGATTGAATGGTGATCATCCGGAACTTTTCTTTGGCAACCGACAGGTTCAGAGTGGACAGGTCGAGGATTGGTCTTAAGTCCCCCGTCTTTTTTGGCACCAAAAAGAACCTGGAGTAGAAGCCTGATCCGGATTGATCTTGGGGGACGGGCTGGATTGCTCTTTTTTCTAGCAGCTGCTTTATTTCTGTGGCTGCTGCCTCCCTTTGATTGGATGGGACATCGGGGAGGCTCCAGGGTCTGAGAGAGAGATTCAGAAAGGGGATAGTGTAACCTCTGGATATGATTCGAAGCACCCAGTGATCTGTTGTAATGGACTCTCAAACTGCTAGGTGCCTCGAGAAACGCCCCCAGACTGCCTCCAGAGTGGAGCAGTCGGGTAACCCCTCAGGGTTTCTGCGCAGGCTGATCCAAAAAGGGTACTCTCGACCCGAAATTCTTCGGTCCCCCTCTGCCTCTGGGCCGGCATCCACCCTGTCCTCCTCTGCCTCTGAAGGACGAGAGGTCCGGAGCAAAACGGGATTGTTGAGATTTCCGGAACCACATCTTCTTTTGTCCCCTTTGGTTCCTGGAGAAGGACCTCTGGGGAGCCGAGAAGCGGATTTCGACGGCAGACGTCTTCTCGTCTTTCTCGCTCTGGACCAGCGTGTCGCAGACGGTCTTACCAAACAGCGAAGAGCCATCAAAAGGGGCATTTGCGAAGGACGCCTTGAAGGATTCCGCAAAGTCGCAGAGATGGAGCCAAGCATGCCGCCGTAAGACAATTCCCGCTCCGCTAGCTCTAGCGGCTCCTTCCGTGGCATGGGAAAGAAGACGCATAGAAGTGTTCGAAATGGATTTAAGAGTGTCCATTCGGGCTGAGAATGTTTTCTTATCCTTGGCCGACATGGACTCTGGGGGCGACCCTGCGTATTCTTTGATGAGATCCCACTGGAGTCGTATCACATGTGCCATGTAGTTCAGTGACCTTACCGAGAAGGTGGCTGAAGCAAACATTCACTTCCCAATGCGGTCCATTGTCCGAGACTCCTTGTCGGGAGGGTGGACCGAGGAACTCTCCTGGGCTAGTTCCTTCTTGGTGGCAGCTGCCACCAACATGGCATCTACTGGAGCACCCTTGCTCCAAACCGTCCTATCTGTGGGTGGACTGAGAATTTTGTCTGGTCTCTTTGGTATGGGCTCCACAGTGTCTGGTTCCTTCCATGCCGTGGTAGTGATCAGATCTATCAGGGGATCGGCGGGAGGGGACACCCAAGAGGTAGATGGGCCTGCATCAAACACCTCCAGAAACACAGACTCATTGGAGGAAGGCTTTTGGGCTGACCACCCCCCTCTAATACGAAGCATTTCCATAATGTCTCCGAAGGAGACATCCTCGGGGGGGTGACCTTGGGGAACCTTTCCCTTCCTCTAAGTCTGTGTCCTCTGTCAGGGACTCGGGTGAGTTCAAGTGCCTCCTCTTGCACTTACATTTGTGAGGAACTTCCTCGGGGGGGCTGTCCGAGGATGCCTCACAAACCACATCCTGTTCCTCTAAGGGAACCATCTGGGAAGTAGGCGCAGGCTGCCCCTGGGGCCGGTTGATGGAAGGTAGGCCCATCTGAGAGGGAGTGATGGGTGGAACCGCAGCAGGAGCCTGGGGCCTCGACAAGACCCTCTCCACAACATCGAATGCCGAAGGAGAACTGCTCTCTCTAAGTTCCGAGAGCAGCCCCTTCGGATCCGAGGTGCGGATCGGAGCCGGCGCCGATGCAATCGGATCCGAAGGGCCAGTATGCTCTGACCGAGACAGAGCCAAAGACACGCTGACACCTCCGGATCCAAAGCTCAGCTTACGGCTCAGAGAGCTCGGATCCGAAAAAGGACCCGACAAACTCGAGGGTGCGGTCGGAGCCGAAGTAGGGTGTGCTATCGGTGCCGAGCCTCCCCCGGCTCCGATGCTGCCTGGATCTGACGGCTCAGAACCCCGGAAGTGGGTCGGAGAAAAAGCAATTGGGGCAAAAAAGGGGGTCGAGCTCTGCCCCGGAGGGGGGGGGGGGAGGCAGGAGCACTCCCATCTGCAGTTGGGCCTGGAGAAACCTACACATCATCCGGTCCATATCTGCATCTGACAAACTTCGGGTTGATCTAGACGAGGCCACCGAGGCAGGCCGAGGCAGGCCTGGAGTGATGCCTCGAAGACCTCGAAGGCAACCGGGTCTCCTCCTCCTCCGGCTCCGGGGAAAAGCGGGTGAATGGAGCCGGGAAGGAGAAAGCCTGGAAGCCCTAGGAGAGACTTAACTGCTAAGCTGGTGGAGCCGAAGAGGAAGCTTCAGCCCGCCGCTTGTGGTGCTTCTCCTTCCTTTTCTCCCTCCTAGATTCCCTCTCCTCCTGAGCCACGATGGGAGGGTGAGTCCCGGCCAGGGGAGCAGGGATAGAAGGTGGGACCGCTGCGGTAGCAGCCGGTGCCGCCGAGGGAGAAGAGAACGAAACCGAGTCCAGGGGCAGAAGTCCCGCCAGAATCAGCTTCAACCTCCTATCCCTCAAAGCCCTGGGGTTGAAGGCTGCACAAATTGTGTAGCCCGAAGAAAGATGGTCAACCCCAAGGCAGATAACACACCGAGTGTGGCCATCCGCCGGAGATAGCTTATGGCCACTAAAAAATATATAAATTTTACCAACAAGACTAGCTTAATTAACTACCAAAGGGAACAACACTCACTCGCTTAACAATTAAACTAAAAAACTAGATGAAAAAAAAAAGGTAATTTTTCTTGAAAAACTCACGAAACCCTACGCCTGGAACTCATTCTAGGTGCTTGAATAAGCCTTGGCAAATGAGATCTGAGGACAGAGAAGGATGGCAGGGGGTTATGGGTAAGGGGGAAGAGCTTGGAGCCCGGATCTTAGCTGAATAAAGCTGCCGACTCGGATCCGATTTGGATCCGATACCCACAGGTGGATGAACAAATGAAGTTAACTACTTCAGATATGAAATACAACTACTCACATGGAACATTGTGGTGTGTACATAACTTCTTTATCTGAAGTAGTTTACTTCATTTGGTCTTCAAACTGTGGGACAGAGTCCCCAGCTACTAAACTCCTGGGAGGCCCTCATGGAAGGATATTCTGGAGCACCGTGGAACCAAAGGATGCTCTCCTTCTGGAAATCAAATCCAATTTGTAATGAGAAATAAACGTATGAGATGAGGACCAAGTTGCCGCAGAACAAATATCATCCAAAGACACTCCAGACCAAAAGGCCGCAGACGTAGCCATGGACCTAGTGGAATGAGTTTTCACCTGACCTGGAGGAGACATGCCTCTGTTCTTACAGACCTGCAGGATGCATGAAGGAATCCATCTAGCTATAGTGACCTTGGAGACAGGTTTCCCCCAAAAGGGTTTACAGAAGGATACAAACAATTGATCAGATTTACGGAAATCTTTTGTCCTGTGTAAGTAGAAATGTAACTGTCTATGAACATCCAGCATGTGGAGTTTGTAATCCATCTTGTTAGTAAAATTAGGAAAAAAACACAGGCAAATTGATGGTCTGATTGATATTGACTAGTGATGCCACCTTAGGAAGAAAGGATGGATTGGTTCGAAGGGAAACCCTATCTTTGTGAAAAATCATGTAAGGAATTTTGATGGACAAAGCCTGTAATTCTGAAACTCTTTTTGCAAAGGTAACAGCCACCAGAAAAGCTGTTTTCCAAGATAAAAATTTCAGATCTGCAGTTGCGGCAGGCTCGAAAGGCAGGGCGACCAAAGCTTGAAGAACCATAGTAAGGTCCCATGGGGGAACAGGATCTTAGACTGTGGGGCGTAACAAAAAGGTGCCTTTGATAAAGGCTTTACAGAGTCTGGAAGAGGCTAAAGAGGCAGAATTCTCGCCCACATGAAAATGAGACATGGCAGCCAACTGAACTTTGACAGTAGAAGAACTAGCTCCATGTTGAAAAATATCAGCTAGAAAATTAAGAATGGTGGAAATAGGAGCCGTGAAAGGGTCTAAACTCCTTTGAGAGGCTCAAAGGGAAAAACATTTCCACTTGCTGCGATAAACCTTCCTGGTCGAAGACCTATGAGCAGCCACCAAAATAGATCTAACTGAGGAGGATAGTCCAGGAGTCCTAGCAATCACGGGAACTGGAACAGCCAAGCTGTGAGCTTCAGGCTCTCCAGATTCAGATGAGGCACCCCAGAAGGGTGTGAAATGAAATCCTGAATGGGATTTAGGATCCAAGGCGGAGCCAGAAGGTGAGACTAAAGGAAGGGAACCCACACCTGGTGAGGCTAGAATGGGGTAATGAGGATCACTTTGCTCCTCAGTCGACGAGCTTTCGGTAGAAACCTCGGAATGAGAGGCACTGGTGAGTAAGCATACAGAAGACCAGGAGGCCAAGCATGAACTAGAGCATCTCTGGGGGACTTCCCCGGCAGGGGGTTCAGAGCAAAAACTTGCTGCACTTCGCGTTGGAAGGAGATGCGAAGAGATCGCAGCAAGGTTGACCCCACTCGCTGAAGATCTGTTCCGCTACTGACAGATTCAGAGACTACTCGTAAGGCATCAGAATGGTCCAGCTTAGCCTGTCCGCTAGGATGTTGAACCATCCTGGAATATGCATTGTGATGAGAAAGCGACCGGTGGAGATCGCCCATTCCCACACTCTCATGGCCTCGTGACAAAGGGGGTAAGATCTGGTCCCTCCCTGTTTGTTGTTATACCACACTACTGGCATGTTGACTGACTGAATAGCAATCATCCCCACAGGAAGAAAGGCATGAGGGGCCTGCAATGCTAGAAGGACCGCCCTCATCTCTAGGACATTTATGTGCAAGCTGGTCTCTATGGGAGACCACAGGCCTTGGACTGTCCTGCCCAAACAATGCTCCCCCCCCACCCAAGTTGGGAGGCATCCGTGGTCACTGTGGTTTGGGCCGGGGCTGGAACAAAAGGTCGTCCCTCCAAAATGTCCGGAGAACACATCCACCATAGCAGGGATGATTGACAGACTCGACTGAGTTGAACTGGATATGTTAATGGCAGTTCCAACAAGGACCATTGTACAGCTAGAGTCCACTGTAGAATTCTCATGTGTAAACGAGCATATGGGAGAAGAGTTATGGTCGCTGCCATCGAGCCTAAGGCCCTCAACACCGATTCTGCCATTGAGAGATGAGAATGGTAGATCAGGGAGACATGCATCCTCAGGTTTTGAACTCTCTCCGAGGTCAGGAATATTTTGCACTGAAGAGTATCTATCCTGGCACCAATGTAGTCTATCATCTGGTAAGGATCTAGGAGAGATTTGGATGCATTGATTGTGATCCCCAAATGCAGAGCAAGAGTCAAGAAATAATCCCGGGTTTGGAAGAGTAGACACCTGGTGGGAGCAGTGAGGAGCCAATCATCCAGTTACGGATAGATCTGAATCCCCTGAAGCCTCAGGTGAGCCACTACCACCACCATCACTTTAGTAAACACTCTGGTGGCTGTTGTGAGACCAAAGGGTAGGGCTCGAAAGTGGTAATGATTGACACCTAGCCGGAAGCGGAGGAACCTCCTGGAGCTTCTGTGCATTTTTATGTGATAGTAAGCATCCTAGAGATCTAACGAGCACATCCAGTTGCTCTCTTGCAGGTACGGCATGATGGACTGTAATGTGACTATCCGGAACTTCTCTCTGGCAACTGACAGGGTCAGGGTAGAGAGGTCCAGAATGGGCCTTAAGTCCCCCGTTTTCTTTGGCACCAAAAAAAAACTGGAGTAGAAGCCCAGTCCGGACTGATCTGGGGGGACGGTTTTGATGGCTCGTTTTCCTAGCAGCTTGGAAATTTCCTGTTCTGCTGCCTCCCTTTGCATGGGTGGTACATCTGGGAGGTGTCTGGGAGATTTGGGGGAACCCATGACGGGGATAGAGTAACCTCTGGATATGATTTGAAGCACCCGGCGGTCTGTTGTTATGGACTCCCATGCCACTAGGTTCAATGACAATCATCCCCTGACTATTTCCAGAGTAGAGCAGATGGGCAACCCCTCAGGGTTGCTGCCCGGGTCTGTCCGTGAAAGGTTCTCGAGACGCAAAGTTCCCTGGACCCCCTCTGCCTCCGGGCCGGTGTGCATTCTGTCCCCCTCTGTCTCTGGGGGAAGAAGAGCCCTGAGTGTCCCAGGAATACTCTGACTTCTGGAACCATATCTTCTTTTGCCCTCTCTGGTTCCGGTAAAAGGACCTTTGAGGGTTAGAGAAGCAGATCCCGATGGCAGACAGTGTCTTCCCATCCTTCTCACTCTGGACTAATGTCTCTTTGACGGTCTTACCAAAGAGTGTAGAGCCATCATAAGGGGCACTGGCAAAGGACGCCTTGAAGGGTTTAGAGAAAAGACATAACCTGAGCCAGGCGTTGCGCCTCATGGATACGCCAGACCCAGCCCCCCCTGGCCACTCCTTCTGTAGCATGTGAAAGGAGTCGCATGGACATGTTAGATACTGCCTTTAAAGTGGCCATCCTCGTGGAGAATGAAGCCTTGTCCTCCTGCGACATGGACTTGGGGGGAGACTCCTCCAGCCCCTTTACAAGGTTACGTTGGAGTCTGGTGACATGGGCCAGGTAGTTAAGCACCCTAATTGAAAAGGTAGCTGAAGCGTAAACCCACTTCCTTAGGCGGTCCATCATCCGTGACTCTAGGTCAGGAGGATGGATCCAGGAACTCTTCTGAGCAAGTTACTTCTTAGTGGCTGCTGCTACCACCATGGCGTCTACAGTGGAGCCCTTTGTTCCAAGCTGGTCTGTCTATGGGGGGGGGGGGGGGCTTAAGATCTTATCTGGTCTTTTTGGAATAGGTTCCATGGTGTCCAGTTCCTTCCATGCCCACGAGGTGACCAGATCCACCAAAGGACACCCAGGAAGTAGATGGGCCCGTGCCGAAAACCTCCAGGAACATGGACTCATCAGAAGAAGGTTTGGGGGCAGACCAACCTCCCCATTGGTGCATGATTTCCATGATGTCTCCAAAGGAGACATTCTCGGGAGGTGACCTAGGGGAACCTTCTCCATCATCCAATTCCGTGTCCTCGGTGAGGCACTCGGGGGAGTCCAAGTGCCTCCTCTTGCATGTATGCTTGTGAGGTACCTCTCCGGTGGGGCTCTCCTGGAGGAGCTTGCAAACCACTTGTTCCTCAGGGGGAAACGTCTGGGGCTGTTCGAGCGCGGGTTGTCCCTCTGGTAAAATGATGGGGACCGTGGACAGAGCCGAGGGGGTCTGGGTGGAGTCCGAGTGGGCAGACAGGGGTCTCGATCCAGCGTAGAGAACGCTTTCTACCACGAACGCTGAAGGAGAGCGAACCTCTTGGAAAACTAATAAGGAGGCCGGTCTCCCCAGTTCCGACGAGAGAATCGGAGCCAGGCCCAAGGTGGATGGAACTCAGAGGGAGGGAACCTGGCCCGACAAAGTCGAAGCCGAACAAAAGGTTCCACTCCCTCAGATCCGACACCCAAACTCTGTCTCCGAGAGCTCCAGGCAGCTGTCGGCGTCGAGGAAGCAGGTACCGTCAGTGCCGACCCCCTGACCAAGGCCAACCTCAGATTCGAATACTCCGAACCTAAAGGTCGGATCAGAGAAGGAGATATAGGTTGGAAAAAAGGGAGTGAGCTCTCCCCTCCTGAGGGAGGGGGGATGGCAAGACCCCCACCTGGTCTGGGTATGGATAAACCTCCTCATCATTTTATCCAGATCCATGTCAGACAAGGAGCAGGTGGACCGCGAAGAGGCCACAGACTCCAACCTGGCGAGTCGGGGCACCGAGGCCTGAGAAGCTGGAAGCGTCTCCTCCGGCTCCGGGGAGAACCTCGGAGATCGGAACCGAGGGGAGTCACGGATCCGTGGCGTCTTCGTAGGTGAAGCGAGGTCCGGAGACCTTTTTCTCTTTTCCCTCACCTTCGACTCTCTCTCCCTCTCGCTACCTCTTTTCTGCTCCACTACCACAGGCTTTAGTACAGGAGGTTGAGTCCCAACCTGGGAGGGAGGAGAAGCCACAGGAAGAGAGGAAGGAGAGGCGACCACAGCAGCCTCTGCGACCAAAGCCAGAGACGAGGAAACAGAGTCTGCAGGGGGAAGAAGGCCTTTGAGGGCCAACTTGGCCTTTCTATCTTTTATGGCACAGGGGTTGAAGCCCGCACATATGCTGCAGTCCACACTCATATGGGCCATGCCCAAGCACAAAACACACAGAGTGGGGCCATCCACAGAGGATAATTTATGGCCACACTCTGTGCAATGCTTGAAAACAAGCTTTTCAGCCATACTAACACAGTAGAAAGATAACCTAAGAAAAAAACAGGCAGTTTATTTCTAACTGACACACACACACCCACTCACCACACTCGTATACAGAGAAAACACTGGGGGGGGGGGCTACAATCTACACAACAGTACAAACTACTCTAACTATCCTAAAACTCTAAAACTCGATGTACCAAGCGAGGGGAGAAGAAAGGGAAAGTACAGTTTTGTACCTACCATAAATGTAGATGTTCGCGTGCTAATACAGCTGCAGTCATAACAGATGGATTCTCCTGCCGTCAGGCGGGTCCTCGGTCGGGCGAATTCCAAAGTCTAGGTCCGGCGTCGGTTGTCGTCGCTTCTTCCCTGACGTCAGTGCGACAGGGGTATAAAAGAACCAGCCAACGCCATTTTCTTCAGTTTTTCTTGCCCCAGATGTCAGGTGCCCCCAGAAGGAAGGCAAAACATAAATTTATGTAATAAAGCAAATGCAATATAATCAAAAAACAGTAGTTGCAAGCAAATACACCATAAAAGAATACCCCAATGAGGTTGTATGAGGAGGTGTTAGCCATAAGGCCTGTCCCAAGTGGGGAAGGAGGGAGGGAAACCTGGACTGCAGCTGTATTAGCACTCGAACATCTACATTTATGGTAGGTACAAAACTGCACTATGTTCATCGTGCATACAGCTGTAGTCATAACAGATGGGTAGAATCCCAAAGCTAATAAAGGGGTGGTAAGCACTAAGTGGAGCTAGGTGGAGCCAGGATGCCCTGCAAGACTGCAGTGGCAAAGCCCGCTCTAGTTTTGGAGTATAATGGTAGGTGATAGTGCTTGGAGAAAGTATATACAGAACTCCAAGTGGCTGTTTCCAAAATATCTTTGGTAGGAACCCCCCTGAGGAAAGCTGCAGAGGTAGCTGTGGCCCTTGTGGAGTGAGATCTGATGCCTGTAGGTACAGTTTTACCATGAAAAGAGTAACAAAAGCGTATGCAGTGGGCTATCCATTTTGAGATTGTCTGTTTGGAAATAGGCTTCCCTTGAGCACCTGTAGCATAGGACACAAAGAGTTGCTCTGATTTTCTGAACGGCTTTGTTCTGTCCAAATAATAATGGAGCTGTCTGTGCATGTCCAAGGAATGTAGTAACCTCTCCCCTTTGTTTTGTGGATTAGGGTAAAAGGTAGGTAAGTGGATAGCCTGATTCAAGGCTAGCCTGGATACTACCTTTGGCATAAATGAAGGATTGGTTCGTAAGGAAACTCTGTCCTGATGGAAAATGATGAAAGGCTGCACAGCCATGAGGGCTTGTAGTTCCGAAACCCTGCGTGCTGAGGTGATAGCTAGAAGGAAGGCTGTTTTCTATGACAAATATTGCAGATCTGTTGAAGCAGCCGGCTCAAAAGGAGGCATAGTTAGTTTTTCTAGAATGAAATTGAAGTCCCAAGCAGGTACTGGTTGCTTCCTTGGGGGTTTTATATTCTTACCCCTCTGAGGAACTGCCTTAAGAGAGGGTGAGAGAATAAAGGGGGATCAGTGTTGTACTCTGCAGAAATGGCTGAGGCATGGATTTTGATGGAGGAGAATGAAAGTCCACTGCCTAGCAGCTCGGCTAGGTACTGTAGAATTTGAGGTAAATTCAGTATTCCAGGATTCTGACCCTTTTTCTGATTCTAGACACAAAACCGTTTCCATTTTGCGGAGTAGGCTTTTCTAGTGGAAGGCCTTCTGGCCTCCAAAATGACATTCTGCACCTCCTTGGAGAGTAGGGTCTGCTGTGAATTTAAGGAATCCTCCATACGGCTAGATTGAGTGTTTTCAGCTGACTGTGAAGAGTTTTGAAGTTGTGCTGAGTCAGTAGAAGAGGCATTAGAGGCAGGATCCATGGTTGGGAATGCATCAGGCTCCTCAGAAGTGGGTACCAGTGTTGTCTTGGCCAGTCTGGAGCAATGAGAATCATCTTTGGTCTGTCTGCTCTGGCTTTTAATAGAACTTTGGCCAGTAGTGGAAGAGGTGGAAAGGCATAAACTGTCATTGTTGTCCAACTGAAAGAGAGTGCGTCCACTTTCCAGGCCTGTGGATGAAAGGTCCTTGAGCAGAATTTTGCCAATTGGTAATTTCTGTGGGTGGCAAAGAGATCTATGTCTGGCCTTCCCCATACTTGAATGATCATTGTGAAAACTTGAGGATGCAACTTCCATTCGTGTGGATCTGTCATATTTCTGCTCAGGTTGTCTGCCCTGGCAGGAATTGTGCTTGAAGTTGGATTTGCAATTCCAGAGCCGTGTTCCAAAGGGACATGGCTAGTCTGCACAGGGGATATGAATGAGTTCCTCCCTGTTTGTTTATGTACCACATCACTGTGGTGTTGTCTGTTCTTATCAATAGTTGTCCTGGATGCAGTAGGTCTTTGAAAGCCATAATAGCATTTATTACTGCTAGCATTTCCTTTTGATTGATGTGTAGGTGCCTTTCGTTTTGTGACCATTTGCCCTGAATGCACCGATCTGTCATGTGCGCCCCCCAGGGGCAGTCCGAGGCGTCTGTTGTGATGACTTGATTTGCTTGAGGCTTGCAGAATGGGAGACCTATGTTTCTTTGGCATGCTTGAGCCCACCACAGAAATTCCTTTTGAAGACATGGAATCAGTGGCATGATTGCTTCCAAACTGTGGCTGTGTTGAGACCATAAGTTTTTTAGGTACCATTGAAGTTTCCTCATATGCAGCTTTGCACATGGGATTAGCAGGATGCAAGATGCCATGAATCCCAGAGCCTGCAGGATTTTCCTTGCAGTCAGCCTGGTGAAGGTTGCCAGTTTTCTGAAGTATTGAGTTAATTGCCCTTGTTTCTCTGGTGTGAGGTAAGCCATCTGGGTGTTTGTATCCAAGCTGGCACCCAGGAAAATTATTGTTTGAGAGGGTATTAGTCTTGACTTCTTTTTGTTGACTGTGTATCCCAGATATTTCAACAACATTATTACAAACGCCAGGTGTTTCAGAAGAGTGTGTTTGCTGTCCGCTTGGATCAGGCAGTCATCCAGATATGGGTATATTTGTATCCCTTGAAGTCTGCAGAAGGCAATTACTGATGCCAGGCATTTCGTGAACACTCTGGGAGCAGTAGATAAGCCAAAGGGCAATGCAGAGAATTGATAATGGGATGAACCTGCAAGAAATCTGAGGTATATTCTGCAATCTTGTCTGATTGGGACATGCAGGTACGCCTCCTTGAGGTCCAATGTTACCAGCCAAGACTCCTTGCCCAGCATGGGAAGAAGCTGCTGTAATGTGAGCATCTTGAACTTTGGTACTAGTAAGTATGTGTTTAGGATGGATAGGTCCAAAATAGGTCTCCAATCTTTGCCCTTCCTTGGTACCAGGAATAGTCTGGAATAAAAACCTTGACCCTGTTCTTGTGCAGGTACCTCTTGAATAGCTTTCATGTCCATGAGATCTGAAATTTGTTTTTGTGCCTCTGCCCTTTGATTGTGTGGCAGGTTTGGCATGCCTCTCATTTGTGGAAGGGTGTGAAAGTGGAATCTGTAGCCTTTATCTATAATGTCCAGGATCCATTTGTCTTTTGTGACAATATGCCAATTTTTCGAAAATAATGCCAGTTTTCCGCCTAAAGGTGCTGCCATTTGAGCCTTGCTTGGCATGCAAAGGGGGAAGTCATTGGGTCTGCCTTCTGAATGGCTGTGAACTATCCTCACCCCCTCTTGGTGTAGGTGTTTGCCATTGTCTGCCTCTAAATGATCCTTGAGATAGCCCTCTACCTCTCGGGCTCCTGCATCTACCTCTTTGAGGTCGTTCCGTGGCTGGAAAGGACCAATTTTTTGAAGGCCAATTTCTACTGAAACGTGGTGGTTGTACCTGTAGGAAATCTTTCACTGTTTGCAATGATTTTGCCTTTTCCTCCATTTTCTTTAATACCTCCTCAGCTTTAACACCAAACAATACATCTTTTTGAAGAGGTGCATCTAGTAATTTAGCTTTGACATGATCTGGTAAGGTTTGCTCTTTGAGCCAAGCATGTCTACATATGACTGATCCTGTAACAGCAGCTCTACAAGAGGCCTCTAAAGCATCAAAACCACATTGCAAGGTATGTTTACCCATTTGCTCTGCACTATGCAACAAATCCTACAACTCTTTCAAGTCTGGTTGTTCAGGTTGTGACATTTTGCTTTTCAACTGAGATAACAAAAACTGTTGATACTTTAACATATGGAACTGACAGTTTAAAGCCCTCATGGTTAAAGTGGCCGAGGTGTATACCTTTTCCCCCCACCTTTCTAAAGCTCTGGAATCTCTCTCTGAAGGTAATGGATTTTTGGCAGTGAAGGCCTTAATTCCCTTGGGACCCTGTGAAATAGTTTCTGGGTCAGCCGCATGGCTTTTGTATAGGAATTGGTGTGAATCAGGAACCCGGTAATACCTGTCAGGCTTGACTGGAGCTGGAGGTAAAGAATCTGGTTAAGGTTGGCCTCTGAATACACATCATCTAGTATGTCTAAGACAGGAGGTATAGCCAGAGGCCTGTGCTGAGGGAGCAAAAGAAAATCCCTGAGCCTTTTCTTGGAGTCTGAGTACTCTTGGCCGGAGCACATGTAATCGGCTTTAGCGTGGTGTCGGTAGAAGTCGCGGACCTCGTATGTCGGTCCTTATCTTTACGTCGTTTACTAAAAATTGGAGTCGGAGTATCCGACAACATGTAATTAAACTTTTTGCCAAAATAGTGTTGGGCGAATTCCGCCCGACGCTTAATAGTGCGTCTGTTGAATGTAGCACAAAAACGACAGGCCGAGACGTCGTGGTCTGGGCCTAAGCAAGGTATACAGAGGGAATGGAAATCCTTATGCGGTATTTGCTTCCCACATGAAATGCAATTATTAATTTTGTCTGACATCGGTCTGAGGCAAGAAAAGTTTCCCCAACGGGGTACTTAGCTTTCAAGAAGTCTTCGGTTAAGAAATATTCGTAATCTCAGGAGCTGGCCGACTGGCACTTGCGAACTGCTTCTGCTTCGGGCACCGTGCAGCAAGAAAGACTGAAGAAAATGGCGTCGGCTGGTTCTTTTATACCCCTGTCGCACTGACGTTAGGGAAGAAGCGATGACAACCGGCACCGGACCTAGACTTTGGAATTCGGTCGACCGAGGACCCGCCTGACGGCAGGAGAACCCATCTGTTATGACTGCAGCTGTATGCACGATGAACATCCTATACTAACACTAACTGACAAAAATTTGAAGAAAAAAGCTACTCACAAAGGTTTTACTCACTTGACTAGTTGGAGCTCAAGGGACACGATCCAAAAGCTATTCTCGGCAAACGAGATCTGGGGATGGAAGGCAGTAGAGGTGTATTATGGGTAAGGGGAGGAGTTTGGAGCTCGGAGCTAATGCTAGTAAAGTTGCCGGCTCGGATCCGATACGGATCCATAACCCACAGGTTGAAGACCAAATGAAGTAAATTACTTCAGATCTCCTTTAAATCCTAATTAAAATGTTTATCGATAAGGTTTAAAGTCTTGCGAAGGTAGACATCATCTGTCAGAGAACTGGATGACAGTGATGAATCAGTAAACACAATGCATTCTTAAAGGGAGTACATTCGGGACAGAAAAGGTACTGAAAGTAGAAATCTGTCAGCAGGATCTGTCTACCAAAAGCACATTTTTACAGATTTGGTGATCAACAAGCATAAAGGTACTAGCAATAAGAAAAGAAAACTTCCAATGCAGAGTACTTTCTCAATGAAAGGTACCTTGATGGACAAAACTTTTGAATGTCTTGGTTGTATTAAAAAGGACTGAAGACGGGAGTAGGCTGCTCTCCCTTCTCCAACAAGAATCAGTCTGCCACCTGAGGTACAAGTAGGTGCCATACAGTGAATTCCAATACAGTATGCAGAATTATGGATGACACTGCAGCAGTGAACCCTATAATGAATGCTGGAGAAATGAGATCTAAACTGTAGATTGCAGAAAAGAACTTGCAGGCTCATGGTCTAGGCTCCTTCACCTTCAGTGGTATGTGACCTCACAGCGAAAACCAGAATTGGGCATGAATGATGCTAAGCATTGAAGCTTCACAGACAAAAATGGCAAAACTAAAAAAGAGAATTAACCTAACAAGAAACACACTAAGATGAATCTTTGACGTTAGGTCTTGCTCTTCTTCTCCTCCAATGGAACCAGGTCACCGATACTCGTAATATCAGACAGGAATTTGAATCTTCCATTAGGTTAGAAACAACCACCACAGAGCAACAAAAAGGGTGCCCACACTG
This sequence comes from Protopterus annectens, assembly GCF_019279795.1. Lineage (NCBI taxonomy): Eukaryota > Metazoa > Chordata > Ceratodontiformes > Protopteridae > Protopterus > Protopterus annectens. The sequence goes on along the minus strand of NC_056725.1, from coordinate 1,053,230,211 downwards.
GGATACTTGTTTGATCCTAACAGACAGGCAAGTGACCTAAATCCATAAAGTCTAAAATCAACTTGCCCACGAATTCAGGAAAATATTCCTGAAGAAATTGACACAGCCTGCCTCAAATCTACAAGAATGAAGACATTCCTACAGTAGAACAAACTGAGTCTTTTGTACATTTGAGCTCAGCAAGCTGATGTCTTGTTAGGGAGTAGCAAGCTGATTGAACAAAGGAAACTGGGGCATCAGTTTAACGTAAATCTAATGAGAAAAAAAATGCTTCTATACAAATATAACTCACATAGTGCACAGTGTGCCATAGTAATGTCTGTGACTCAAAAAAAGAACACATTCACCTTTGATACTGGGAAGACATGAAAGCTGTGGTATGCCAGCTGCATGGCATACAGGGATAAAGGCCATAGTATGACCTAGATAACCCAGTTATGAGTAACAGACTATGCACTGGATGAGTTGAGCTGGGGAGGATGGGAGTGAGTGGCAGTCACCATCTCGACCAACTTGAGGGCAAGGTGTTAGTTCTGTGCTTTAGCCAAGAGTTGTGCATGTATGAAAGTGTGCTTGGGTTAGAGACTGGCAATGCAGAAGTTCCACTTCCCCAGGCTGTTCTTAGCCGGTGAGAGTTAAGGTAACATCAAATCTGTAGTCTTAATGAGGATGACATCACTGCCACAGCCAACCTGTGTTAGCAGTGATTAAAAGATTCTGGACGATACTTACATCCGACGACCAACTAAGAAGAAGCGTAGAAGATAATCCAAGATTCACGTATAAAAACAAGAAAAACTTAAAGAGACTCTTATGTAACAAAGATGGCTTCACTAAAAAACCTGCATCCCAACGGAAAGGCACATTTAAATGTCTACGTTGTAAAGCCTGTCCTTTCATCAGTAATTCTAATGTCTTCCAGCATCCCATTATAGGACAATCTCATACTTTTTATACTTATGCAAACTGCAACACTGAACATTTAATCTATTTAGCCACCTGCTCCCATTGTCATGCTTTCTATGTTGGAAAAACGGACCAGCATCTAAAGGATCGGATAATGAGACATCAAAGGGATATACGAAACTCTGATCCAAATAATGCTTTGGCCACCCATTGCTCAATGAATTCATCACACAGCTTTAAATTTCAAGTTATTGAGATTATTAATTTAAATGCAAGAGGTGGCGATATTATGAACAGGACTGAAGTCAGGGAGATAAGTTGGATTGTCAACTTACAAGCAAATCTTCCACCTGGTCTAAATGTGGTGGTTTCCTTTAAACCTATATTGATGACCAGACGGAACACAGTTGGACACTAATAATTTTTGCAATTTAAAGATCTGAGTCCTTGTTTAAGTTTCACGACATGTTCAATCCAATATTAAAGCATTTAATAAAGGAAAACTTCTATTTCATGCAATGGCAAGCAATTACAATGTTTTCATTGGCTATCTATCATACAGGTGGCCCTTAAACAGTATGTTAGGCAGAGATTGCCTCTGAGTAGGCGATATGCGACAGAGTAAAGCTGGAGTTTTTTGAGACGGTCTGGGTAGGGCATCTGTTTGAGGCCAGTAATCCTCTTTGTGAGGTATTTCTGCGGAGTTTCCAGTTGTTGTACATGTCTTGTGAGGTACATACCAAAAGGGTCGCTGTACTCTATAATGGGTCTAATGAGTGATGAGTACAGGGGAACAATGACCTCTTTTTTCCCGGATGAGAAACTTTTTGTGATGAGGTGTGCCACATAGAAGGATTTCCTGACTACTGTGGCAATGTGATTATCAAAGGAGAGACTACTGTCCACCTTTGTCCTAAGGTCTCTTATCACACTTTCGGTGTTAAGTAGACTACCACCTATGTGGTAGCTCATGGGTACAGAGTTTTTACCAAAGGGGATGACAATGCACTTTTTGGCATTGAGCTTGAGGCCATGGCTTTGACACCAGGCATCTGTCTCAGTGAGGCCATTTTGTAGAATGTCCATATCATTAGGAGTTTCAATTATGGCTCCTAGTTTGCAGTCATCTGTGAACTTCATTCGCCAAAGACCTTCTGTGTTAGCCTTGTACTTCAGAAAAGTAGATACCAAACAGGAAAGGACCATGGACTGAACCCTGTGGTACTCCACTTGTCACTGGTCTGAAGTTGGATATGGAGTCTGCTACTTTCACAGTGTGAGTTCTGTCAGTGAGCCAGTTGGCAACCCATCTTGCGACATAGGGATTTATACCTAGTTTAGTGAGTTTTTCTATAATTCCAGAGTGGGGGATGGTGTCAAAAGCCTTGACGAGATCTAGACAGGCTGTGCCTTACCCTTGTCTATGGCTTTGGTGACTGCTTCAAAGAAGTCAATCAGGTTTAAGAAACATGATCTGCCTTTTACAAACCCAAACTGGGAGGGGTCCAGAGTTTGGAGATTACTAATGTCTTACGTTTATAAGTTCCATATAACTGAAAACAAACCACATCGACACAATGCTAGTCGCAAGCATTTTATATCACAAACCATACTAACACACTCCCAGCTGCAAACATTATACATCAATTATAATCTACCCAATCTTTCTCACTCAAACATTACACAGTCCATTTAAGCCCTGCTACCTTTTAGACCTCATTCCTCCCTTGTATGTATTGTTCCCACAATTCCCATGTTTTCCTATGTAGTTTGCTCCTACCTTTTTCAAATTATCTCAGTTCTAGTTGTTTTATATCTATTACTATATCCACTACTTCCAGTATACTTGGTTTAGATTCTGATTTCTATTTTCTAGTAATCACTTTTTTGGCAGCCACCATTATTAGATACAGCAAGGCCTTACCATGTCTACAGAATTCCGATTCTGTATCACAGCTTAGAAAAATCATCTCCCTCGTCATACCAATCTGCCCACCCAGCATCTGTGACAGTGCATTTCACAAATCCTTAAGGTCCACCAACTCACCGCACTTGCAAAAAATATGTTCCCAATTACCTCTTTCTTCCCCATCACACCTCCAACATTTACCATCTGCCTGAGGAAAAATTCTCGGGAGTCTAGTGAAACCAAAAAACACACAAACTAAGATAAAATAAATAAAATGAGCACAGGCTCTGGAGTCTACTTGGGGTATAAAAATATCTGTAAATATTCCCAGGCAAACATCCTAAATCTTCTAGGCTTTATTGCATATTTAGGAGACATACAGATATCTTCTCATTGTTTTACTGTGAACTGCTTATCCGGTCTTTCTTCTTCCTAATCCTTTCTAACCTCCTCCGATTGATTCTTATACTTATCATGCGATAGTTTATATTGTCTACTAATTATTCCTTTTATTTAATGGTAGCTTCTGTCCTAGATTTTATTAGAAACTCTACCAGTGCTAGTCTTTCGTTTCGGACCCCCCCCCCCCTATTTCTTTCTCTTTGCCTATACTCTGATCTCAGTCCCTGATAGGGAAGGCAATCTTTAACCTGCAGTCCAAATAAATTCCTGGTGTTTTCCCATTCTGTCATTGTTCCCTGTCTAATTGCTCCCAAAAGCTTGGTTCCTCTGCCAGTTTTCTCCAATAAATTCCAGCTCTCTATTGTCTGTATCCCTAATTGTAGTCACCCCTAACGGCAGAATCTCCTTTCTCCATTCCCATGTTGGTTTAGTTCTTAGAATACTTTCTGCTACATTATAGATACAATAGGCTGTATGATTATTTTTGTTCTCCTTAAAGGCCTGCATCCAAAATCTCAGTCTTTCCTTGTTTCTTGAGCTTCCCCCATTTTTCATCATCATCCCTTTCCACTTTGAATTATAGTTTTCTGCTTGTGCTATGTATAGGAGTCTTAACTGTGTAGCTCTGAATAAATCTGCCCTGTTCTACTGGAAGAATCAGCTTATCCTATTTGACTCTTGCCACCTTCCCCTCCCAGATAAAGTCCTTCAGCTCTTTATTAATTGCTACCCACAACTTCTCTGGTTGATAAAAATATAGCTGAATAAGACCAAAGGGACTAGAAACATATAAACTGCTTGTATTTTACTATTCCTATCCATATAACAAAGCTTCCATTTTCTCAGTTTTTGTATTATCTTTTCTTTAGTCTCTTCTGACATATTCTTAGCTACTACACTAGAATCATTTTTAATCCATACTCCTAAATATTTCATTTTATCATGCCCCCATAAATATGGGTATGCCTGAACCAGTTAATGTGTGGGTACATAATTTACTGCTATTGCCTTTGTTTTAGCTTCATTAATTTTGTATCCCAAAAAGATCTGAAATGGTCTCAAAATGTTCCACAACACTGTAATATCTTTTTTCTGGTTTTGTCAGGTACAAAATAATATCATCTGCAAATAAAGTCAGATTTTCTTGACTACTACAGCAATTATATACTTGAATTTCTGAGTCCATTATTTTCATTGCAAATGGTTCCAAATATAATGCAAATAATAAAGGGGAAAAAGGATACCCCTGCCTGGTTCCTCTGCACAAGCATAAATTATCAGAGAGGACCCCACCCACTTTAATTTTCATCTCCAATCCCTCATATATTCCCCTAATCAAACTTATAATTTTTTTCTGAAAATGCAAATACTTCCATTGCCCTGCTCATAAAGTCCCAGCTTACTCTGTCAAATGCTTTCTCTGCATCAAGACCCACCAACAAGGGTATTTTCTTGCATTCTGCTTCACTCTGGATCATCAGTGTTCTGTTAATGTTGTCAAATGTTTGCCTCCCCTGCACAAAACCACACTGATCCATAGCTATCAATTTTGACATTACTTTTGCCATTCTTTTAGCCATTATAGACATGAAGACTTTATAATCATGCAACAAAAACAAAACCACTGCACCAGATAAAGTCCAATTCCCGCTCCAGTCAAGTAAATCAATGAATTTAAACAGGCAGAGGACCAGCATGGCATAAAAGCAAAGACATTTATTGCAAACCAAGCATAAAAGTAAAAATGTGTAAGCGATTTCGCTTAGTACGACTATGCTTCATCAGATATAACTACAAGAAACAGATAGCTCTCTTTTAAAATTAGCATCCAATCACATTCCGAGACCAATTCAAAACTAATAGGTCTCATCAGATAAAACTGAGTGTGTTAAAGTCATCATATTACAATAACAAACAAACAATGAACCCAAAATATGCATCCATAACAGTGCAATATGCAATGCAGAATTAGAAATGGTATCTAAAGCTGTAATAGAAATTTAAAACATTGCAAGTCTCTAACCACTAAATAATCTCATTGCTCACATCACCAAATTGGTATAAAATCCCAAAGCTATAAAAACTAAACATTATAATATTAAATTCAAAGTTTGCATACTTACTAAAACTGTAATCCTCATAAATCTTTACAAATCTCTGTTTGCTGGGTAAACTCACTTCCCTACATCACCAAAAGGTGAGAAAACTTTTTGCAGCCTTAATGAGCATCTTTATTGCTCTATAATGTAAATCGCACTGATCAGACTAACAAAATATAATGCATTAGTCATAACTGATATTAATTACCTACGGGATATAACCTCTTGAAACGCCATAGTTCCACTGTCCTTCTGTTTACTTCAAACACTAAAATCTCACGAGAACACACTCGCGACTAGCAAATGCTGTATATTTCCATAACAATGCGTGTACAGTGTGAACGAGGAAGTTCTGCTATACAAAGCATTATATTAGAGAAACTTATACTGTTATATGCTGAACAAATGGGAGATGATACTATGCCAAAAACAGTGTATCAGACAATAAATCAATTAGATTAAAATTACATAAACAGAATGCATGACCATTATGCTAAAAAAATTAAACTTAATGATTATTGCTTATTGTGTTTAGATTTTTATGTTTTTTACCTTGCATTCGTGTTAGTCCATAGATACGTCTATTTTTGTTTCACGTAGTTTGACAGATGTTATTCAGTAATCATTGAGTTTAATGTTTGCTTTGTAAGAGTCGTGTTTTGCGTAGGTATTTTTTCTGTGTATTGACTGGTCTTGTCACTTTAGCTTTTTAGCCCACAGGTTGAGCATTCAGTTTATGTAATTGTACTATGATGACTTTAACACACTTGTTTTTATCGGATGAGACCTATTAGTTTTTAATTAGTCTTGGAATGTGATTGGATGCTAATTGTTTTAAAACAGAGCTGTTTGCTGTAGTTACGTATGATGAATCATAGTAGCACTACGCAAAAGCGCTTACACGTTTTTACTTTTATGCTTGATTTCCAATAAATGTCTTTGCTTTTATGTCATGCTGGTCCTCTGCCTGTTGAGCTTGTTTATATACTTTATAATCATGGTTTACTATTGAAATGGGCCTGTATGAAGTGGATCTAATGGATCCTTACCCTCTTTAGGTACTACAGCTACCATTGATTTCTTCCAGGATGGTGGTACTTCTCCTCTAAAGACACTGTTAAACAAAACCTTTGAGATCTTTATCAGTTTTTTCCCTCCTAGCTTCCAAACTTCCACAGGAATACTGTCTATTCCTGGGGACTTTCCTGTAGATTTGTTATACATCACAATTTTTATCTCATCTCCTCCTATCCTGTTAGTAATTGAGTCTTGTTTACCTCTAACCTTGGCATATTTAATTCTTCCATAAACATTTCCATTTGTATCTTTTCTTGATTTTCATATTTCTATAGAGACTCTCAGAGAACTTCTGAAATATTTCTAATACCTCTACAGGATCTCGTTACCTTCTTTGTTATAGGATCCCTAAGTCTGACGACAGCCCTTTCTAATTTCTGTTGCCTAGTCATTGCACTAAAAGTTTTTGTGCTCTAATGTTATTATCAAAAACAGTTGCTTAAGTTTCTAAGCTTGTGCATATTATTTTGGTAATCCCTTATTTTCTGCCTAGCATTCTGCATTTGATCCTCTTCTTGTTCTGTGAAATTCCCCCTATTCTGCAATACTTTAACATTTGCCAGTCCCTCTAAATAATTATTGTTACTTCTTAACCACAGTCCTTCTCTTTTATTTCCACCCTATTTTTAAACTTTACCTTAATTGTATCCCACTCCCTAGCTATATTTTCAGAAGAAATCTCTATCCTCTCTAATAGCTCCTGAATAATCTCCACTACCCATTCCTTAAAATTCCTCTCTTTCCAGCAGACAGGTGGGTAAGTGCCAATGTGTCATTTTTATTTCATTACCTTGTGTTTTATTTTAGCTATTATTGGCACATGATCTGAAATAGTTATTGGGTGAGTATCAAGACTTTCAATTAAATGCACATATTCCTGTGAAATGTAAATTCTGTCTAGCCTAGCCAAGTTTTTGTATCTTGGGGAATAGCATGTAAATTCACTCCTTACTCCTATTACTGAATTCACATCTTGCATGCCAAATATTTTCATATATTTCTTCAAAAATCTACCCTCCTTTATTATATTTTTCCCTTTTGGGTCCCCCAGACACATCTTCACTGCTGCAAATCAAATCCCAGTCCCCACCTGTAAGTAATATTCCTTGCTGAAAACTGATTATTTCTCCCAGAATTTTCTTAAGTTCCATTATAGCAGTTTTAAGTGGAATATAAATACATGCCAGTGTAATCCTTACAGACTATTCTTAATACTTTAATTCATCCGCATAGAAAATCTAAGGAATCTTTAACCTTATTCCTCATCAAGAGTTCATTGTTTTCACATTAACTACCTTTATCTCTGCATTAGAAATCAGAATGGCAATAAGGGACTTGTGGGATTCTCCTGTTGTATTTGTTTATTTACTTTAATTTTCTTTCCAAAAATGAATTTACCACAGGAGTGCATGTGCATTCTTATACATGCTCACTAGTCTGATAAACTTAAATCTGAATACAAAATACTGTGATAATCATTTGACCACAATTCACATGATGCATTCTTTTGTGATATCACAAGTTATAACCTTTTTTCTTCTGCTTCTTTCTCATTATCAATCATCTGTCTCATAAGAAATAAAAGTTCTTCATTTATTCCCTTATTTACTCCAAAAGCTACTCCCCTTCTAGATTAATTGTACTTCCCTCAGCCCTAACTGTAAGGCTTTAATAAGAATTTATAATCCTTTTTAATAATGGTCTCTAGAAAACTAATTATTTCACTCCCTTTTCGCTAATAAATCTGAAAATACTCTATAAACTTCCTGTTTTCAAAATCTTCCTTTTGCTATGCTTTTATTTCCTGATAAAATGTGTTGTTTGCAGATGCAGCATCTACTTTTATCAGTTTCAATACAACTCCTAATTCTTCTACTGCAATCTCCTTTTCATTTTTTCTACTTCCTCTTCTGAAAGTTCTTTCCTAGCATTTTTCATATGCATAATCTGTATTGCTTTCTAATTCTTTCAATGTTTCTTTTGCATTTTAATATCTCCTATCTTAGTCCACAACTCCCCTAAGGCCTTCTTCACTTTACTACTTAAGGGGACACTCCTTTTTACTTCTGTTAAACACAAATATTTTTTGTTTAATTATGACTGCATTCTTATTTTTTTGAAACAGTGATCCATTATTCTGACCACAATGCCCTTTGCCACATTCCTTCTTTATGTGTTTCTCCCACTGATGGATTGTATGTGTCCTCAAATTTACTTTTTCTTGATCAGTGTATTATACTCTAATTTTACTTCCTCTTTTCAACACACTCACTGCTAACCTTGTCCAAATCTTCTAAATTATATATAATGCTACAGAATTATAAATTTCATCTTTTATCAGTAACTCACATCTATTCTAAATACATTGTTTCCAGTTTCTATTTTCCTTTTCTCCCATACTCTGCACCATAACATTTCATGGATCTCATTAAATCCCCACATACAGTTCCATTACATAAAAAATACAGTCTATCATCAAAGCCATTACCTGCTCTGTGCGTCACTCTTCAAGCAAATCTTTTTAATTTAACTAAACATAGTATTTCTTGCTGTTTTCCCTATTTCTCTTTCACTTTCTACCAGTTTGTTAGTAGATATGGTTCAGCCTTGCCATAAATCTGTTTCTGCAAAAAAATAAGGTGCACAAATTACGCAAAGCCTGAAATGCACCACTTCTTTCTATATATTTTAATATGCTTTACCGGTAACACATTCAGAACTTTAATACCTATATGACTATAAAGTTATTCTTTTAGTACATTCCCATATCCCAAATGACCAAACAGCTCTACAACCTATTTTACAACAAATATGTTCCTTACAAATTAATTTATAAATCACGTCCTGTAAAAGTACCATGGTGTGAGTGCACTCACCAAAAACAGTAGATATTCAAGTGAGATTATTGGTGAACTGTGATTCATTACATATGAGATTACAGTGCAGGCAGAGTTCTAAACACCTGGCCCAACTTCCAGAGCTTAGATATCACCATGCAGAGCAGCCCTAACTACACTGTAGATGTCAGTAGAGTGCTCATATAAAAGTGAGAGACATGTGGCATATTCATTTTTTTTTTTTTTTTTTTTTTTTTTTTTTTGCTGGATAGGAAAGCCACCAGTAAATATGTTTCTAAAACTCATTAGATGGACTAAAACATCTGTCTGACTCTCGAGACAAATTTAAGATGCAGGAAAAGAGAGCATCTCCCAGAGGTGGACAAAAGACTGGCTTTCATAGGACAGTTTGCAAAAAAGAAACAAAAAAGTGGGTGGTAAAAGCAGTGCCTGCCTGTACTGTAGCAGTGATCCCACACAACATCTAGGATGAGCATACTCAGTATAACCAAACTGTACTATATTCCTCATAAGGATCACTGCTGCATACGCAAAAGTACTAAAGCAGTACTCCAAGCTTATCAAAAGCTCAGGCTTAGGCAGTGCATGGGCCCTGAAGGACTATCATGGTTAACCTTCCCAGCATACCTCTCAACTGTTTAGATTTTTGCCTCATATTTTTGGTCAGTTCCTCATAAAATTTGAGGACTGAGGTCACTAAATAAAGACAGACATCTAAATTTCAGACTTCATATCCTTCAGAAAATGCATGCTAATACAAAACCTGTTATTCTAGTAACTTTTTTAAGTTTATAAGAGCAATATTTTATCTCTCTCCCTATGTTTGGTCCTTTACCCCTATTATTGTAGGCTTTGCCTGGATTTCTCATGCCAAAGAGGCTGAGAGGTATGCTTCCCAGCATCTGCAAATGTCCAGCATATACTACCTAGGTTTGCTTAGAAATGAGTCTTCCTTGCTTACCTGGCATAAATGATAAAGTTGAGCAATCTGTGTTAAATCCTTCATCCAGTCAAAACAGAAATCAGAGCTGTGCAAGAAAATACCATAACAGTTGATATCTTACTAATTTCTGTTGCAGAATTCCTGACATATAGTTTGTCACTGATGACGTAAACTTTACCTTTCCTAGGTTGTACATCTGAAGCATGACCTCAGCTCCATATGCATTGGGGTATACAGAGAGAAGTACGAGTGTGGATCCTCAGACCACCTCCAAGCCTAATGGCCTGAAGATTATTGGGAGAGTAGACTGTCCAGCTAGAAGGAATGCAGCTCAAACAGGTAAAAAAAAAACTCCCCCTACATCCATGTAACAGAGCAGAGAATAGAGCAAAGCGGGAGAGGAAAATGAAGGCTGAAGTGAGAAAGAGAAGAGGGAATGGAGGGAATGAAATACTGCGACAGTGATCAGAAGGGTATCTACTGTTATTGGAGGGAATGAAATACTGCGACAGTGATCAGAAGGGTTATCTACGGTTATTGGAGGGAATGAAATACTGCGACAGTGATGAGAAGGGTATCTACTGTTATTGGAGGGAATGAAATACTGCGACAGTGATCAGTAGGGTATCTACTGTTATTGGAGGGAATGAAATACTGCAACAGTGATCAGAAGGGTATCTACTGTTATTGGAGGGAATGAAATACTGCGACAGTGATCAGAAGGGTATCTACTGTTATTGGAGGGAATGAAATACTGCGATAGTGATGAGAAGGGTATCTACTGTTATTGGAGGGAATGAAATACTGCGACAGTGATCAGAAGGGTATCTACTGTTATTGGAGGGAATGAAATACTGCGACAGTGATCAGAAGGGTATCTACTGTTATTGGAGGGAATGAAATACTGCGACAGTGATCAGAAGGGTATCTACTGTTATTGGAGGGAATGAAATACTGCGACAGTGATCAGAAGGGTATCTACTGTTATTGGAGGGAATGAAATACTGCGGCAGTGATCAGAAGGGTATCGACTGTTATTGGAGGGAATGAAATACTGCGACAGTGATCAGAAGGGTATCTACTGTTATTGGAGGGAATGAAATACTGCGACAGTGATCAGAAGGGTATCTACTGTCATTGGAGGGAATGAAATACTGCGACAGTGATCAGAAGGGTATCTACTGTTATTGGAGGGAATGAAATACTGCGACAGTAATCAGAAGGCTATCTACTGTTATTGGAGGGAGTGAAATACTGCGACAGTGATCAGAAGGGTATCTACTGTTATTGGAGGGAATGAAATACTGCGACAGTGATCAGAAGGGTATCTACTGTTATTGGAGGGAATGAAATACTGCGACAGTGATCAGAAGGCTATCTACTGTTATTGGAGGGAATGAAATACTGCGACAGTGATCAGAAGGCTATCTACTGTTATTGGAGGGAATTAAATAAATACTGCGACAGTGATCAGAAGGGTATCTACTGTTATTGGAGGGAATGAAATACTGCGACAGTGATCGGAAGGGTATCTACTGTTATTGGAGGGAATGAAATACTGAGACAGTGATCAGAATGGTATCTACTGTTATTGGAGGGAATGAAATACAGCGACAGTGATCAGAAGGGTATCTAGTGTTATTGGAGGAATGAAATACTGCAACAGTGATCAGAAGGGTATCTACTGTTACTGGAGGGAATGAAATACTGCGACAGTGATCAGAAGGGTATCTACTGTTATTGGAGGGAATGAAATACTGCGACAGTGATCAGAAGGGTATCTACTGTTATTGGAGGGAATGAAATACTGCGACAGTGATTAGAAGGGTATCTACTGTTATTGGAGAGAATGAAATACTGCAACAGTGATCAGAAGGGTAACTACTGTTATTGGAGGGAATGAAATACTGCGACAGTGATCAGAAGGGTATCTACTGTTATTGGAGGGAATGAAATACTGCGACAGTGATCAGAAGGGTATCTACTGTTATTGGAGGGAATGAAATACTGCAGCAGTGATCAGAAGGGTATCTACTGTTATTGGAGGGAATGAAATACTGCGACAGTGATCAGAAGGGTATCTACTATTATTGGAGGGAATGAAATACTGTGACAGTGATCAGAAGGCTATCTACTGTTATGGTCTGTTCTTACAGAACTGTGCTATGTTCTGACTGAAATCACTACTGCCGTATTCCTGACAAATAGCTGAGTTCCAGAGCTGAAGGAGGAAAGAAGGGTGGTTGGCTATTGAGAGGAAGAGTTGTCCAGCAGCTCGGACAGAACTGCCCGTCACATCAGCAATCTTAAGGGCAACACCCAACAATGCATGGGATTATTTGTAAATGGCATCACCTATACTCAGCCAAAAGACGTAGCAAATCTGCTGGCTGACAAATTCAGTTCAAATTTCTCCTCCCCATAACCCCTAGTTCTCCCCCAAGAAATACCCTCCATCAGTCCATCACCAATTATCACCAAAGAACAGGTTGCCACTGCAGTTTCTAAAGCTAAAACACAGCTTCAATGGGGCCTGATGATATACTAGGTTTTCTCTTAAACAGCTTAAATCAGGATTTATCAGGGCTGTTAGGACCTCTATTTAACCACAGCTTCCAGACTGGCTTTGTCACAATAGACTGGAATACAGCAACAGTCCATCCATCCATTCTCAACCACTTTTCCCATTTTTGCACATGGGGTTGGGGTGTCACTTCAACAGTGACAATCAACTCGAGCAAAGGTTTATACCATCAGGTGGCTAGCCCTGCCACAGTAGTTCATCCATAGCACCCACTCGCACACACACTCGCTCATAGGGCCAATTTAGAGTGTCCAATCCACCTGCTACATGTCTTTGGAGTGTGGGAGGAAACCAAAGCATCCAGAGGAATCTGACGCGACAACAAAGAGGACGTGAAGACTCTGCACAGAAGACACCCCAGCCGAGAATCAAACTGGAGAACTTCCAGCTATGAGGCAACAACGCTACCTGCTGCACCACCAAGGCCACAGCAATGGTCTTCCCTCTGCAAAAAGGGGAACTATTTAATGACCTGGGAAATTACAAACCCATAAGTTTAACTAGTCTTATATGTAAGCCCATGGAAAGAATAATCATCGACCTGTTAAATAATGACATAGGAAACCTCCAAATACCGGGCCTGATCCAATTCAGCTTTGTCAAGGGCAGGTCATGCCTGGTAAATCTGGTGGATTTCTTTGAGAAAGTCACTAAGGCCATGGGTGAGGGTAAATAGTACATACAGCACCAACCTCGAACTGTCCAAGGCATTTGGCAAATTTTCCCACTCCGGTATTATAAATAAACTCACAAAACTGGACATAAATCTCTATGTCACCGGATTGTTAGCCAATTGTCTCACGGACAGGACACAGCTAAAGTGGGTAACTCCAGATCCAGCAAGAGGGCAGTTACTAGTGGTGTGCCGCTGGGATCACTCTTATTTAGACTATACTTCTTTGAATTCGAGGCTAATGTGGAAGGCCTCTGGATGACAAAGTTTGCCAATGACTGCTAGCTGAGAGCAATCAGTGAATTCCCAAATAATGAAGACTTCTTTCAGGAGGGCCTAGATCAGACAAATGACTGGTGCCAGAAAATGTACTAAAACTAAATGCGAAAAATGCATTATCACACCCTTTGGGAAGTCAAATACCCCTGCAAATTACAAAGTACAGTTGTGTACACTTACCAAAAATGTAGATGTTCAAGTGTATTCACAGTTGCAGTCATAACATTTGGATTATCTGCCTGCAGCAACCGCTCAGCTGGCCCGAAATCCAGAGACTTCAGATTTGTGCGTCAGATGCTGTCGCTTCTTCCATGATGTCAGGTCATCAGGGGGTATAAAACATGCAGCTGATGCCATTGCATCAGTTTTTCTTGCCCCAGATGTCAGATGCCACCACAATTGGAAGCAATTATATGGTATGGAACACCCCCAGCAAAAAGTAAATACACATGATATATTATATGCCAAACAAGGAGGAAAGGTAAAAATCAAGAGAAGTCAGGAGGCTAACCAGGACTGCAACAGTGAATACACTTGAACATCTACATTTATGGTAAGTGTACATATCTGTACTATGTTCTTTGTGTTTCACTGTTGCAGTCATCACATTTGGGTTGATTCCCAAAGCTAAGGAAGGGTGGAGATAGTTAAAGAGCATTAGGGCTAGCAATAAGGCCCTGTAAAGCTGCTGTGGCAAATCCAGCTCTGGATTTAGAAAAGATAGGCAGGTGGTAATGCTTGGTGAAAGTATGTACAGAGCTCCTGGTTGCAGCTTCCAGGATGTACCTGGTAGGGACTCCTCTGAGAAATGCAGTAGAGGCTGATGCAGCCCTGGTGGAATGTGTTCTTATCCCCTGTGGGGTAGGTATTCCATGGCGTTTGTAGCAGAAATGGATGCAATGTGCTATCCATTTGGAAATGGTTTGCTTTGAAATGGCCTTCGCCTCTGCACCTGCAGCAAAGCTAACTAGCAGCTGGTCAGATTTTCTGAGAGGCTTAGTCCTGTCCAAATAGAATCTAAGCTGTCTGTGTATGTTCAGAGAATGCAGTATCCTTTTCCCTTTATTCTGAGGATTAGGGAAAAAAGTAGGCAAATGAATGGACTGATTTAGAGCCACACATGACACCACCTTGGGCATGAAGGATGGATTAGTCCTGAGGGAAACCCTACCTGCATGGAAGATCACTGCCATGAAGGCCTGCAGTTCAGACACTCTTCTTGCTGAAGTGATGGCTAAAAGTAAAGCTGTTTTCCAAGAAAGGAATTTCAGCTCTGCTGTAGCAGCTGGTTCAAAGGGGGGAAGAGTGAGTTTTTCCAATACAAAGTTAAGGTCCCAGGCTGGAGTGGGAGCCCTTCTGGGGGGGTCTTAAGTTTTTGGCCCCTCTAAGGAATTGTTTTAGCAGGAGATGAGAGAAGAGGGGTGGATCAATATTATAATGTGCTGATATGGCAGAGGCATGAATCTTAATTGAAGAGAAAGATAGACCCTTGTGGAGCATTTCTGCTAAATAATTTAGAAAAGGAGGTAAGCTGGGCACCGTTGTGGCCATTTCCTGAGCATGGCTCCAGGAACAGTATCTTTTCCACTTTTCTGAATAAGATTTTCTAGTACTAGGCCTCCTTGCCTCAAGAATGACATCCAGCACCTGCTTACTGAGGGTTGCTGGAGGTGATGTCAGGGAATTAGCCAGGCTGCAAGGTTCAGGGTTTGAAGTTGAGGGTGCAGAATCTGGCCCACCTGCTGGGACAGCATGGAAGGGGTCTGAGGCAGGTGCCAAGGTTGCAGCACTGTCAGACTGCACAAAAGGGGGTACCATTGCTGGCATGGCCAGTCTGGTGCAATCAGTATTGTCCTTACCTTGTCCTGTTTGATCTTTAGTAGAAGCTTTGAGAGGAGAGGCAGAGGGGGAAAGGCATAAACTGAGAAGCTTTCCCAGGTAAAGGACAGAGCATCCACTTTCCAAGCTTGACTGTGGGGAGTTCTGGTGCAGAATTTGTTCAATTGGTATTTCTGAGGGGAGGCAAACAGGTCTACCTCTGGAGTCCCCCATGTTTTCCTCAAGAGCTTGAATATTTTGGGTTCCAGTTTCCATTCGTGTGGGTCCATGAGATTTCTGCTTAAGTCGTCTGCCAGTGAATTTAGTTTGCCTGGCAGGACTTGAGCTTTTAGGTTCACTTGGTAGCTCAAGGCTGTGTTCCACAGAGCCATGGCTAGTCTGCAGAGTGGGTAGGAATGGGTTCCCCCCCTGCTTGTTTATGTACCACATAACTGTGGTGTAGTCTGTCTTTACTAATAGTTGTCCTGGAAGAATAAGGTCTCTGAAGGCTGTCAGAGCATTCTGTACAGCTAACATTTCTTTTTGATTGATATGCAGGTGCATCTGTTTTGGGTTTCATTTGCCCTGAATGCACTGCCATGCCATGTGACCCCCCCATGCACAGTCTGATGTGTCTGTTGTTAGTGTTTGGGCAGCAGGGGGTAGAATGAAAGGGAGTCCCTTGTTGTGGTAGCAGGCCTCTGCCCACCAAAGGAACTCTGCCCTTAGACAAGAGATAATAGGAATCATTGTTTCCAGGTCCTGAGAATGTTGACACCATAGACCTTTTAGGTACCATTGAAGTTTCCTCATATGCAGTCTTGCATATGGAATTAACAGAACGCAAGAGGTCATGAACCCCAGGGCTTTCAGGATTTTCCTTGCAGATAGCTGGGTTTTTGTGTCCAGTAGTCTGACATAGGTTGCCAAATGAATTTGTTTCTCTGGAGTGAGGAATGCCATCTGGGAAGTTGTGTTCAAGCTTGCTCCCAGGAATACCATCTGTTGGCAGGGAAATAGGTGTGATTTCTTCTCATTGATGGTGTACCCCAGTGAAGTTAGAAGTCTCTTTACAAATGCCAGGTGTTGTAATAACAAGTCCTGACTCTCTGCCTGAATCAGGCAGTCGTCCAAATATGGGTAAATCTGAATATTTCTCTGCCTGCAAAAAGCAATGGCTGGAGCTATGCACTTTGTAAATACCCTGGGCGCAGTAGATAAGCCAAAGGGCAGAGCAGAAAACTGATGCATGGAGCCCGCCCTGAAGCATAGGAATTTTCTGCAAGATTCCCTTATTGGGATGTGTAGGTAAGCTTCTTTTAAGTCTAGAGTTGCCAGCCAGGCATCCTTGGCTAGCATAGGAAGAAGCTGCAGAAGAGTTAGCATTCTAAATTTTGGAACCACCAGAAAGGTGCTGAGAATAGAACAGTCCAGGATAGGATGCCAGGAGTTTTCTTTTCTGGGAACCAGGAACAGTCTTGAATAAAAACCTTGTCCTAAAGTGGAAGTGGAATCTGTAGCCTACGGAAACTATGTTTAAAACCCATTTGTCTTGGGTAATGAGTTCCCAGTTTTTTGCATGCAGGGCGAGCTTTCCTCCTAAGGGAGCAAGTAGTTGAGCAAGGCTTGGTAGGGGTAAGGATAAGTCATTGTGCCATTTTTCCATAGGGGGGAGGCTTACTACTCCCTGCTTTGGAAGTGGGGGCCCCCACTGCTTAGATCTGTGCATAGCCTGAGACTGAAGTCTTGGTGGTCTGCTGCTCCTGGGTTTGGACTGAGAAGGCCTGGAAGGGACTGGAAGGGACCAGTTCTTTGAAAGCCAATGCCTACTGAATCTAGGTGGCTGTACTTGTAAGAAATCTTTAACAGTTCAAATAGATTTAGCTTTTTCCTCTATCCTTTTGAGGACGACTTCTGCTTTGTTGCCAAAAAGGCGTTCTTGGTGTAAGGGTGCATCCAGTAATTTAGCTTTAACATGATCTGGCAAGTTTTGTTCCTTAAGCCAAGCATGCCTTCTAAGTACAGACCCAGTGACAGAAGCCCTGCAAGATGCTTCTAAAGCATCAAAATCACATTGCAAAGTATGTTTACCTACTTGGTCAGCAGAATGCATTAACTCTTGTAAATCTTTGTGCTCAGCACAGTCAGGAATCAACATCATTTTCTGTTTAATTAAGCCCATAATATGCTGCTGATACTTTAACATATGAAACTGGCAATTTAAAGCCCTAACGGCCAAAGTGGCAGACATATATACCTTCTTACTCCATTTGTCTAAAGCTCTAGAATCCCTATCAGAAGGGGTAGGATTTTTGGCAGTAGTAGCCTTAATGTCTTTTGGTCCTTGGGAAATGGTCTCTGGATCCACAGTAAGATTCTTGAAAAGGAATTTGTGAGAGTCAGGTACTTTGTGGTACCTGTCAGGTTTCCTGGGAGCTGGAGGCAAAGTGTCTGAGGTAAGGCTGGATTCCAAGAAAACATCATCTACAATCTCCAGAACAGGAGGGATTTCTAGAGGCCTGTGTTGAGGCAGGGTTAAAAATTCCCCAAGTCTATTTTTGGGTTGAGAATAGTCCTGGTTTTCCCAGCTAAAATGCTCCCTAAGGTATGCAAGGTTTCACCAAAAGAAAAATCTTCTGGAGGGGAAGCAGAGGGAATGGAATCCTCTGCATCAGAATCCTCATAAGTAGATAAGGGTAAATCCTGGTAGTCAGAAGGAACAGAGATATCAGATTCCTGATCAGAAGAATCTGAAAGAAAATCAGTTCTAGGTCTCAGAGGGGGAAGGCTGGCTTCCCCTAATCAAGGTAAAAGGGTTTTCAGCCATTCTAATCATTTGTTTTTGAGGCATATGGGCCTGAGAAAGCACTTTGGTTGTTGGTTTTCTAGGCTTAGTGTGAGCTTTAGGCCTGAGGAATTCGGTATTTTTAGCATGAAACAAAGTTGTTGGTTTGATATGAAAATCGGTAGGCCTGAATACACCCTCAGAAGCTGGTGTCTGCACAGCAGCTCCGGACTCATCCAAGGTAGAGACATCCGCAGGTTGAATAGTCGAAGAAGCATCTCACGGCATACCGGACTCCGAATAGGTCTCAGTAGAGGCCTGCAAATCTGTAGTAGCAGGTATCAGGGGCTGTGAAAGCGCCTCACTGAATACTGGTGGACTGGCAGATACTGCAGAGCTTGAGCGGGAAGGACTGCTGCTTGAACTGGATCTGTGAGCATGGGTACTGCAGTGTAAAATTGAACAGAGTGGACTGCTTGCTTCAGCGCATTCAGGAGTTGCATCTGTTGAGGTATTTGCAGAATTACAGTGTGTGTGTGGTAACGTTCTGCTTTTAGCATTCTTTTTGAGGTATTTTATTTTAAAATTAACGGACTGCTTCTGCTTGTGTGCTGTGAGCAAACGGAATTGTTGAGGTGAGGTATTTACAGTGTGTGCTAAGGTATTTTATTTTAAACTGAATGGACTGCTTCAGTGTGTGATCTTCTGAACCCTCCTGAACGGAACTGAAACTGCTGAACGAACTGCTTGCTTCAGCGCAGGTATTTTAAGCTGCTTGCTTCTCTTTTATTTTAAACTATTTGCTTCTCTTCTCCT
Organism: Protopterus annectens; assembly: GCF_019279795.1. Classification (NCBI taxonomy): domain Eukaryota; kingdom Metazoa; phylum Chordata; order Ceratodontiformes; family Protopteridae; genus Protopterus; species Protopterus annectens. The sequence continues at coordinate 1,053,211,062 of NC_056725.1, read as the reverse complement.
GAACAGAATTGTTGTTGAGGTATTTTATTTTAACTGACAACTCCTGATAGCGAATTTCCTATTGAGGTAAGGGACCATCAGTCTGACTGTGAGGAGAGAGCACATTTTTCTCCAAATAGGCGGCATGATGAACTAGATTCTTTTTCAGAACAGAATGGTAATTTTTTAGCGGTAAGAAGGTCAGAAAGGTTGGCAAGCAAAACCAGATATTACCCAGACCCAGAATATCATCAGGCCCATATGAAAATGGGGGAGAATCAGGGGTGGAAAAAAGTGGGAAAGAAAGGAAAATAGCTATAGTAGCAGATACTGATGGTATAGTTAGTGAGTACAAGGGATTTAAGATTTTTAATTATACATCGTTAATGTTAAATAAGGAACATTTCAACCTATTTTCAAAAGGGTTTGTTTGTTTCTTCAAGTGTTGGTGACGTAGCAGACATTCTTGTTGACCTTAAACTATACCTTAGAAAACTCAATTTAGGTATGGTTTTCAAAAAATCTGAACACTCTGTAAGTCATGACTATTTAGGGTTAACCAGGAACAGCACTATCAATCCCCCCTTACATCCAGCTCTTTTGCTGTTTGAAAAGTGTGTCACTGAAGAAATTTATAAAGCTAGAAAAGGGATTCTTTCAGAGCCCCACAACTTGAATGTAGGGGAAAAGATACTACTTAATGAATTGAAATCTCAAACTAAAGTTCGAATCATGAAGCCGAACAAGGGAGGGAGCGTAGTGTTGTATGGAACTGAAGAATACAACAACGCAATTACACAAATCCTACTAGACACCAATACTTACTCTCCAGTATCCAAGAATGAAATTACTAGAGCATATGGTAGAACTAACTTTTTACTAGAGGAATACCTGCTTGAAAATTGGATAGATGGTAAAACATACTATTATTTAAAGCAAATGAATCCCATCATTCCTAATATTTTCGGAGTACCAAAGGTACACAAATGTGTCAAGGACCCCCCTTTCAGACCTACTGTGTCTGCGAGAAAATCAAAAACCCACCCTTTGGCTGTTTATGTTGACCACTGGACTAAGGAAATTTTAGATAAGACAGACCACTTAATTAAAGACCCATGGGATTTTTTGAGTAAGTTAACTAAGGATGTATGGAAGGAAAATTATAGTTTCCTTACCATAGATGTCAAGGATCTTTTTACTAGTATTACGAGATGTGAGGGACATGAACTCTTTAGTGAGAGTATTTATAAACACTATAGTTTGACTAAAGATCAAATACACATGATCCTTGAATTGATGGAAGTTGTCTTGGATAACAACTATATATGTTTCCAGGGTGAACATTATCAACAAATTAGTGGGGTAGCGATGGGAGCATCCTGTGCTCCCATCTATGCAAATCTGGTGATGTTGGAATGGGAGCATAGGTATGTGTTCAACAGCCCCTTCATTCACAACAATATACGTCTTTATTTGAGATTTCTGGACGATATATTTGTTTTATGGGATGGGAGTCAGGACACTGTGGAACAATTTATGCAATATATAAATGGTTGTACCCCCTTTTCCAAATTTACATATACATGGGACAGAATTACCATTAACTATCTCGATACCACTATTCTTCAAACCAATGAAGGGTTTAAATCTAAAATTTTTAGAAAAAGTACATGGTGTAACAGTTATTTGCACTACACCAGTAATCACCCCATATGTCAGAAAAAGAGCCTTGTTAAAGGTCAGGCAGTATGTTTAGCAAGAATGACCTCAGATAAGGCTGATTTAATGGGACAATTTAATGTCCTTGCTAAAATGTTTGAGGAGAGGGGTATCCCAGGGAGTTGGTATATTGTGTGTTAGATGAAATATACAAAGGGTGGGGTACTAAATACAAGGCCCTTTTGGGTGTTCCCCTTGATAAAACTGTCAAACGGAAGGATGACAATAAGTTTCAAAGGGCTTGTGTTACAGAATTTAATAGTTTTTCTGACACACTTACCAATATTATAAGAACCAAATGGAGCATGTTAAAACTAGGAGCGAATTGTATGAAGTACTGGGGAAAGAACCTATATTTCCTTTAAAACAGGAAATAATTTTAAAAGAATATTTGAACAAACAGAGACATCTAAGAGTTTTACAAGAAAGGCAACCAGTTCTTGTGGTAATTGCAAACAGTGCCCACATATTATTAAGGAAGACAGTATATGTTTACAGAACAGTATGAATAGCATTGTGTGGTTCTGTAAGGGCAACTGTAATACTAAAATGATAGTGTATTTGGCCACTTGTGAAAGGTGCCCTGCATTCTACATAGGCAAGACAGAAAGAGCCTTGAAAGAATGTACGAGCACTTTAATGACATTAAAAATAAAAAAAGAAAATAGTGCGTTGTACAAGCACTCTCTTGAGTGTTTTTCTCCCCCTTGTAGTGGTTTTAAATTTGGGATTATAGATGTTGTTAAGTATAACCCTAGGGTGGAGATGCCAAGAATATACTACTTAATAGGGAACTGAAATGGCAGCTGAGGCTTAGATTCAACATTTTCCCTACTTTAGATGAGTATGTTACTATAAAGCCTGTGTTAACAGCTAAAGCATTTAAAGTTTAAAATAGTGTATATAACTTATACACTATGTATACTTAACATACAGTTTTTAATATACATTTTAAATGTATGAGAATTTTTTTAAAACATTTTTAAACAGTATATACATGGATATTGTGCATTGTATTTTATTTAGGACCTCTGTATCTTTAAATTTTAATTGTAGTTTAAATTTGGATTGGTATAAAAGTAATGAGTTGCATTATTTGTGTTATCTGATGAAGTCTTGTACACAAGACGAAAGCGCTTATCCAAAGTTTATTAAAGTGTTTGGTACCTTTGTGAAAGTGGATCTCTGTTTGTTCAAGTTCACAGTGTGGGAATTAGTTTAGGCTGTATGATGAGGATAGTGCATCTTCAGTGCCTGGATTGTAGCACTGCATGTCTTGTTTGCATGTACACAGCACTGTCCATTGCCTGTGTGTGTAAAATGCCCCAGGTGAATATACCTGGTGGCTAGAGGTACTGAGGCTCAAACCTACCCACCACCACTTGTGAGTTTATGCCTCATATTTTTGTTCTGTTCCTCATAAAATCTGTGGTTTTCAGGATTTTTGTGGCAAATCACTGAAGGATTGAATTCACTAAATAATGACAGGCATTTGAATTTCAGACTTCATATTCTTCAGAAAATAAATAACAGAAAACCTTTTATTCTAGCAATTTTCTAAGTTTATAAGATCAGTATTTGAAATGTGTCCCTATTTTGGGGCTGTATTTACCATTATTGGCTTTGTCCATGTTTTTTGTGATAAGACGTTGAGAGCTATGGTGAAAATATTTTAGGAAACTGCTGATTTGGCCTAATGGTACATTGCTCTGACTATAGTGCACAGGGTCCTGGGTTCAAGTCTTGGCAGTGAAATGCATGGTGGTAACACAATATTTTATTCTAGCAACTTTCCAAAATTATACAAGCAATGTTTAAAATGTATCCCTGTTTTTTGTCCTTTTGCCCCACCCCCCCAAAAAAATGAAATTAGTGCGAAAAGCTATGCAAGATGCCTATGCCATTCTATATATATATATATATATATATATATATATATATATATATATATATATATATATATATATAGTATGTGTGTGTATGTGTGTGTGTGTGTAAGTAGACTTTTATGATGGAAATGTTCTGAATTGGGCAGTTTTGTCATTATTGGTTCATGCATTTTGTTTCATTGCTACTGGAAAAATTTTCAAACAATACATTTAAAATGCGCTCTAAGTCTAACAAGTGTGCTGTATTATACAAGGAATATAATTTAATAAAGTCAGGAAGGTGTATCAAAGAACACATGCATGTTTCTTGTTTTGTGTGCAAGGGGCCTATGATTTGAAAGCAGCCCAAAGGTAATCTTTATCTACCACTGGCCAGATGCATTTTCTTTGGATGTTGTTTGGGTTTCAATGCTGTTTCAATGAATGTGAGTTTCAATGGCAGAAAAGTTTTAATGCTAACTTTCTATTTTCATTGTGAGACAGTATTGCTTTGTTTAGTCGATGTCTATTAGTGCTTGTGCATTGTGCTATAAAATGTAAAAATAAAATTCAAATAATCATTGTAGAAGTAAAGCAGTATGCATATACACACCATTAGTGTTTATCGTAAATGGGGTGAAATAGCCAGGTAATGGCTGCAGGGGAACTCTGGTGCTATACTTTGGTTGTCTGTTCTTCAGTTTGTTTGAAAGTTGGTATCCCACAATTCAATTAGAGTGGGTGGGGTTACATAATTATGTATGTAAATTTTATGTTAATCAATGTACAGATTTGTACCTATTTTTCATGGGCCTTGTCCAGATTTTTGATGTTTCCAGGTTGAGAGGTATGATAAGAACCCTTAACAAACCCATGCAGAATAGCCCTGACAAAACTTGCCCTGGCCTTGGAAACAACATCCAGTTTACAATGTTTAGCAAAAGAATGATGAGAGGAATAAGTAGCAACCTCAAGGATGGAATTGGTGTCCACATCTTTGAAAAAGGCACCAAAAGAGACAACCACCCTAGTAGAATGTGCCTTTACAGATGAAAGAAGACATTTTCCAAGAAAAAAATAACTAAAGGAAATGGCCTTAGAGATCCAGGCAGAGATGGTTTGCTTGGAAACAGTCAAACCCAAAGTCCAAGAATGAAAAGAAACAAAAAGTTGTTCAGAGTTGCGAATAACCTTTCTTTCACCCAAATAATATCTGAGGTGTCTATGCAGGTCCAAGGTGTGAAGAACCTTCTCTCTGGCAATCTGTACAGAAGGAAAAAAGGAAGGAAGGTGAATAGCCTGATTAAGGGACAGCTCATTAAACACCTTGGGCATAGAAGAAGGATTATTACAAAGAGACATCCTGACTCTGTGAAAAAGTCAAAAAGGACGAATGGCCATAAGAGCCTGAAGTTTGGATACTATCTTGGCATTAGAAAGAGAAAACAGCAGAACAGTCTTCCAAGTACGAAGTTGCAACAAGCTGAACTATCAGGTTCAAAAGTAGCCTGAGTCAAATTTTCAAGTACAAAATTGAGGTCTCAATAAGGTGGAACAGGTTTTCTTGGGGGCCTGATACAAAGGACACCTTTATGAAATTGCTTGACCCCAAACTTTGAGGCCAAAAGGGGATTCACAGGCAGACAAGCAGAGACTGCTGACAAGTCAGCTTTAACTGAAGAATATGCCAAACCAGCATGGAGAAGATCACACAAATAAGAGAGAACCAAGAAAAGGGATCCTGATGGCGAGATCCCCCTGCTTGTTGATATACTACATCATGGCGGTATTATCTGTGAAGATTTTAGGGGGGGGGTATGAAAAGCCAGAAGCAAAACCCTCATCTCTTTTATACTGATACGGACTGACTATCCCAGGTCTGAGGCATCCATGATCAGTTCTTGGGAAGGAACTGTAGCCTGCAACAGCAGTTGCAGATTGAGAGACTTTACCTAAATCCACCACTAAAAGCTAGAGTTTGAGACATAGAGGCAAAGGAACAAGGAACTCAAGGAGGTGGCAAATTTGAGGCCACACTGATATGAGGTACTATTGTAGCTTCCTCATATGGAGCCTGACAACAGGAAGCATGGGGATGGTGGAGGCCATAAAACCCAGAACCCTGAGAAATTCCATGGCCATGACAGAGGAAGAAGAGACTGGATGAAGGTTATCAAAGAAAGAACCTTGGAAGCAGGGAGAGAAGCCAACATGGGAATGGTCTGAATCCTGCAACCAAGAAAAATATGATCTTGGGAAGGCATGATGACTGACCTTTTTAAAACTGATGGTGAACTCCAGACTTTGTAAAAGAAGAGTGGTGAAGTGGAGATCTTGAAGGAGACTGCTTGGAGAAAGAACTTTAATAAGCCATCCATCTAGACAGGGGAATATCTGTACCCCTCGAAGCCTGTAAAAGCAATGACAGGAATGAAGCATTTGATGAATACCCTTGAGGCACTAGAAGGGTCAAAGGGTAAAGCAGGGAACTAAAAATGAGTGGAAGAAAAAGAGAAACACAAAAATTTTCAGAACACAGGATGAATTTAAATATGAAGACATGCATCCTTGCTTGGAGAAAGAGCTTTGGTCATCCATCCAGAGAGGGGAATATCTGTACCTCTCGAAGCCTGCAAAAAGCAATGACAGGAATGAGGCATTTGGTGAATACCCTTGGGGCACTAGAAAGGCCAAAGGGTAAAGCAGAGAACTGAAAATTAGAGGAAGAAAAATAGAAACATAAACATTTCTTGAACCCAGCATGAATCTGAATGTGAAGACAGGCATCCTTGACATCAAGAGAGACCAAGACCACCTAAGGAGGGAGGAGAGGAAACAAAGTCTGAACAGACAGCATCCTGAAAGAAGCGACCTTGAGGAAGGTGTTGAGAAGAGAAAGGTAGCAAAATGGTCTTCAAGTCCCCTCCTTCCAGGTAACCAAAAACCTCCTGGAATAAAAAGACCTTCCCACTAGGGTGGGTGGAACAGGCTGAATGGTGCCTTGATCCAAATGGGACTGCAAAACCTCTAGAAAATGAGAAAGCTGGTTTGGAGGAGGCAGTGGAATGCCTGAAATGGTAGAAAGGGTTACCATACCATAGAATACTCATGACGAATGACAGACAGTACCAGTACCCAAAAATCTGAGGTGATCTGTTGCCAATTTGAGAGGGGCAGAGAAAGTTGGAGGGAAAACAGGACCTGGCTGGGGGGCAAATTGTCAGATGGGAACAGGTTTGCCCTGAAAGGAAGGTTTCTAAGACACAGTACTATGAGTAGACTTATCAGGCAGAATATGCCTGGACCTTTTCTACCTTTGGAAGGCTAATGGGTTTGCCTAGAGACAAAGGCAGATTTAGAGGGGTAATTCCTCTGAAATTTAGGAAAAGGAAAGACAAAAATATGACTGAGCTCCTGAAAGGCCATACCCTGGAGAGACTTGAGCAGGTCAGCTGCAGCTTTCCCAAAAAGATTTTTATTATCCAGTGGAGTACCCAAAAGATTGGCTTTAATATTATCAGGCAAAGCTTGAAGGTGAAACCAAGAATAACGCTTCATCACAGAACCAAAGACATCAGACCTGGAAGAAGCATTAGCAGCATCATAATTGCATTTTATGGAGTAATGAGCAACCTGGAAGGTGGACTCAAGCAGGAAAACAACTAAAGCTTTTCCTTCAGAATCAGGAAGATCAGACATAGCCTTAGCTACCTGAGAAAGGAGAGCTAAAACATACCTAGTGATATGGGTTTGATAATTAACAGTCTGAAAGCACAAGGTGGCACAGTGTACACTATTTTACCCAATCATTCCGTACTCTACTGTCCTTATCTGAAGGAAGGAGATTAGAGGAGGGCTAAAGCTTACAAGGCTCATCTGTAGAAAATTAAACCACAGAAGGATTCAAATAAAAACTTGCAGTCCTTAGTCACCTTGCAGAACCTATCAGGTTTCTTAGGGCAGGAGGCAAAGTCTGCAGCTACAGAGGCAGCAGAGAAAGCATCTAAAAGGGAAGCCAACAAGTGGAAGAACTGCAGACGGCTTATGTGACTCCATTTGTAAAAGCTCAAAATATCTCTTTTAGATGTCAAAGACCTTGGAGGAATTCCATTTAAAGTACTCCATCATGTGAGCAACAGTAACCCCAAAGGATAATTCTTCCAAAGGGGAATCTGAGCTTAATGAATCTTCTTCTTCTGAGTCATAATCTAGACGAGAAGGAATTTGAGAGGAGTAAGCTACAGATTCCTCTCCAGAACTAAGTCCTCATCTGTGAAATCCGATTCCCTTGACTCTTAATAGGAGTGGAAGACCACAATGGAGCAAGGACTGAAACCCCCTGAGGAGGCTTCAAGGCTGTCACGGCGTTGAACAAACTGTGTGCAAAATCCTGCCATTCATGTTGGGGATCTTTAGCAATAGAGCTAATGTGCTTTGTCTTTTGTTATTTCATAAATGGGGTGTCTGCCCCAACGACCCTTGGCAGTTTGGTCCCTTGGCAAGATTCCTATATAATAATACCTACAGCATTGTATTCTGCCATACTGATTGAACAAACAAAAAAGTAATAAACTTTCACTGCTATAGCTGTGGTTTGCTTTTAGCCCTTCTAGCACCTAAAGAAATACAAATGAAAGGCTTTTTGTTTATTTGATCTGTAATTGCAAAACAGAGTAGAGCACTGATCTCCATGGACCTTTTTCAGACTTAGCTTGTGAGTGCCGTCTAGTTAAGTGACTTGTTCAGACTGACATAATGGAGGCTGAGGGACTCAAACCTTGGACCACTGAATTGTATACATATAAGTAAATGTATCATTCCCCCACATTCTGTCTAATCTTTCAAGGTTATATTGTAAGATAATTTTTCCTACTCTGGTTTCCAGCTACTAAACACTGCATGTTTTATATATGTTAGTGTTGTCCTCTATAAGTGACTTAAACTTTATTGTCCATTACTAATACAGGTCTGTGATCCCCAAATGACATGCATCTGTATATCCACATTGCTGACCTATATTATGCTTTTATTGCCTTTTATTTGCGTAGGTCTGAGCAGGTAGAAGACATGGGTTGAGTGCTACACCTAATCACCCTCAACTAGCTCATCTAAACTAAGGGACATCGCAACATAGTTTTCTCATCATCATAGTGCAATAAATGTTCTTCTAGTAATGCTAATTAGAAGTTATGTACTCACCATAACGTTCCATCTGAGTAGGTATCTTCATTTGTCTGCAACCTTTGGGATACGGATCCGATCTCAGATCCGAGCCGGCAACTTCTACCACAGCATAGATCCGAGCTCCTAGCTCCTCCCTTTACCCATAATCCCCTGCTAACCCTGACTGACCTCAGATCAAGTTTGCCCGATATAATAACTGTTACTGTGCCCCGGAAGGGGCTTATCTAAGACAGATCCTAAACAGAATCACATAGGTCAGGGGGAAGAAGGGGGGGATGGTTGCAGACAAATGAAGATACCTACTCAGATGGAACGTTATGGTGAGTACATAGCTTCTAAATCTGAAGTAGGCACTTCATTTGTCAGCAACCTTTGGGACAGAGTCCCCAGCTACCTGAATCCTGGGTGGCCGTTATGGAAGAATATTCCGGAGCACTGCAGAGCCAAAGGACGCCCTACCTCTGGAAACAACATCCAGTTTGTAATGGCTGATAAAGGTATGAGATGAAGCCCAAGTGGCTGCTGAACAAATATCATCCAAGGGGACCCTAAATCTAAAATCCGCCGAAGTAGCGACGGCCCTAGTAGAATGAGCGCGGACTCCCTGAGGTGCAGGCCTTCCCGAACTCTGATAAGCCAAGAGGATACAACTAGCTATCCATCGTGACAGGGTAACTTTAGAAACTGACTTGCCTAAATTGATTTTGGCAAAGGAGACAAACAACTGGTCAGATTGCCTATGACCAGCAGTTCGATGAATATAAAAGCGTAATTGTCTGTGCACATCCAAAGAATGCAGTTTGTACTCTCCTTTGATCTGATAATTGGGAAAGAACACGGGAAGATTAATAGATTGATTAATATTAGCTTCCGAAGATACCTTAGGCAGAAAGGACAGATTGATCCTGAGGTAAACTCTATCCTGATGGAAGGCCAAATACGGTGGTTTAACACAGAGAGCCTGAAGCTCAGAGACCCTTTTAGCTGAAGTACCAGAAAGGCCGTCTTCCAAGAGAGGTATTTAAAATCAACCGTAGCCGCCGACTCGAAAGGGGGGCTTGTCAAGGCCTGTAGAACCAAAGATAAATCCCATGGGGGTACTACCTCCCTGACCGGAGGTCTGAGAAGGAAGGTACCCTTGAAGAAAGCTTTACAGAGCTTGGAGGTAATTAGAGGGCCCGATTCATGCCCTACATGATAATGCGAAATCGCTGCTAATTGTACCTTGACTGTAGAGCAGCTAGCCCCCTGATGAAAGAGGGTAGTTAGAAAATCTAAAACCGACGTAAGAGGCACCGTGAAAGGGTCTAAGTGATGGTGCTCCGCCCAGATGGAGAAATGTTTCCACTTACTCCGATAGACCCTTCTGGTGGACGGTTTGTGTGCTGCTACTAGGATGGCTTTGACTGGTGAGGAAATTCCGGGAGTCCTTATCAGGAGTGGAACTGGAGCAACCAATCCGTCAGCTTGAGGTTGGCCAGGTTGGGGGTCGGAAGACCCAGAGGGTGAGTAATGAGATCCGGGAGGGGATCCAGGGTGGATGAATCAGATGAGACCATGGGTACCACGTTTGACGAGGCCAGAATGGTGCAATGAGGATCATTTTGCTTCCCAACCGACTGACTTTCTGTAAGAGCTTCAGCATCATGGGCAATGGAGGGTAAGCGTAAAGGAGACCGGGAGGCCAAGCATGTACTAGAGAGTCTCTCGGGGACTCCCCCTGAGGGGGGATTAGAGCGAAGTAACTGTTCCATTTGGTATTTGAAGGAGAGGCAAAAAGATCGCAACAGGGTTGCCCCCATTGGGCAAATATTTGTTTCGCTACTAGAGGATTGAGAGACCATTCGTATGGGGTCAGAATCGAACGACTGAGCCTGTCTGCTAGGATGTTGGACTGTCCCGGAATGTGCATTGTAATGAGAAAGCGGTTGGTGGATATCGCCCATTCCCACACTCTCATGGCCTCGCGACAAAGAGGATAAGACCTGGTTCCCCCCTGTTTGTTGATGTACCATACAACTGACATGTTGTCCATTTGTACAGCAATCGTCCCAATGGGAAGAAGGCTGTGGAGTGCCTGCAACGTCAAAAGCACCACCCTCATCTCTAGGACATTGATATGCAAGGAGGTCTCTATGTCGTTCCATGTGCCTTGGACCGTTCTGCCTGAATAGTGCCCCCCCACCCCAGGCGAGAGGCGTCCGTGGTCACTGTGGCGATGGGGGGAGGCATCAAGAATGGTAGTCCCGTGTGAAGGCTCGGGGACTGGAGCCACCACATGAGCGACCCTCTGCAAGCTTTGCTTAGGGGAATGGGATGGGACATGGGGTTGCGAGACAGGGACCATTGCACCTGGAAGGCCCACTGCAGTACCCTCATATTTAGACGGGCTAGGGGCAGCAGAGAAATTGCTGCCGGCATGGACCCTAGAGCCCTCAGGATCAAATCCACCGGTGGAGCAGGAAGTTGGAGAATGGCCTGAACATGCAACCTCAGGTTCCGAAGCCGATCTGGAGTCAGGAAACCAAGCATTAGTCTGGAATCCAATCTCGCCCCTATGAAATCTATTACCTGTGTAGGAGCCAGAGAGGATTTGGCCATGTTGACAGTCAACCCTAGGCTTGGAGCAAGATTGAGGAAGTAATCCCTGCTTGAACAGAGCAGATGCCTTGTTGGGGCGATGAGGAGCCAGTCGTCCAGGTATGGAAAGACCTGAATTCCCTGAAGCCTCAGGTGGGCCGCTATAACCGCCAAGACCTTGGTGAACACCCTGGGAGCTGAGGTGAGACCGAAGGGAAGGGCCCTGAACTGAAAGTGACTGGCTCCCAGCCGGAAGCGGAAGAACCTCCTGGAGCGTCTGTCCACAAGAATGTGATAGTATGCATCTTTGAGGTCTATCGAGCACATCCAGTCGTTCTCCCGTAACAGGGGGAGAATAGATTGTAGCGTGACCATCCGGAACTTTTCTTTGGGTACTGCCAGGTTCAAGAGAGAGAGGTCGAGGATGGACCTCAAGTCCCCCGTCTTTTTTGGCACCAGAAAGAACCTGGAGTAAAACCCTGATCCGAGCTGATCTGGGGGGACGGGTTGGATGGCTCTTTTTTGTAAAAGCTGCTGAATTTCTGTAGCAACTGCCTCCATCTGATGGGGTGGTATGTCGGGGAGGCTTCTGATTTTTGGGGTTACAATAAAGGGAATTTGGTAACCTCTGGATTTAGTGCGAAGCACCCAGCGATCTGTTGTTATGGACTCCCACATTGCTAGGTGCCTTGAAAGACGCCCCCCGACTGCCTCCAGAGTGGAGCAGCCGGGCATCCCCTCAGGAGTTCTGCGTGGGCCTCTCAGAGAAGGGTTCTCTGGACCCAAAATTTCTGGGACCCCCTCTGCCTCTAGGGCGGCGTCCTCCCTGTCCTCCTCTGCCACGAGAGGAATGGTTGTCCGGAGCAGACTGGGACTGATGTGATTTCCGGAACCACATCTTCTTCTGACCCTTTTGGTTCTTAGAAAAGGACCTCTGGGGAGCAAAGAAGCGGACTCTGATGGCAGACAATGTCTTCCCGTCTTTCTCACTCTGGACTAAAGTGTCGCGAATGGTTTTGCCAAACAGTGCAGAACCATCAAAGGGGGCATTCGCGAATAATGCCTTAAAGGGTTCCGAGAAGTCACAATGTCGGAGCCAGGCTTGGCACCTCATTACCAGGCCGGCTTCGCCAGCTCTAGCGGCTCCTTCCGTGGCATGAGACAAGAGCCACATAGAGGTGTTAGAAACGGAACGCAGACTGGACATTCGGGAGGAGTACAGCTGCTTGTCCCCCTCCGACATGGACTCTGGGAGGGAGGCAGCGTATTCTTTTATTAGATCTCACTGCATCCGGATGACGTGTGCCATATAGTTCAGCGCCCTCATGGAGAAGGTTGCTGAACTGAAGGCCCGCTTCCCAAGGCGGTCCATCGCCCAAGACTCCTTGCTCGGTGGGTGGGCCGCGGAGCTCTCCTGAGCCAACTCCCTCTTGGTGGCCGCCGCCACCAACATGGCATCCACAGGGGGACCTCTGCTCCAGTGGGTTCTTTCTGCAGGAGGACTCAGGATACTATCTGGGCGCTTGGGAACTGGCTCTACAGTGTCCGGCTCCTTCCAAGCTCTGGTGGAGATAAGGTCCACCAGGGGGTCGGGGGGAGGGGACACCCAAGAGGTAGATGGCCGTGCTTCAAACGCCTCTAGGAATACGGACTCATCGGAGGAAGCTCATCGGAGGAAGCCTTGGGGGCAGACCACCCCTCCCCTAATCCTGAGCATTTCCATGATCTCTCCAAAGGAGACATCCTCAGGGGGGTGACCTTGGGGAGCCTTCCCCTTCATCTAAGTCCGTATCTTCCATAAGGGACTCGGGGGAGTCCACGTGCCTCCTCTTACACTTAGCCTTGTGAGGAACCTCCTCAGGGGGGCTGTCCGAGGAAGTCTCACCTGCAATGTCATGTTCCAAATGAACACCCAGAGGCGTTGAAGCAGGCTGCCCCGAAGGCCGGGTGATGGGAGCCTGAACCAGCTGAAAGGGAGTGCAGGAGGGAGCCGAAGCCAGGACCGGAGGCCCAGATGCACTCAACAGTGCCCTCTCCACCACAGCGAAAGCCGAGGGGGAGCCACCCTCGATAGGATCCGAGAGTCAACTCCCACTCGGATCCGAAGCGGGGACCGGACCCGGGGCCGAGACCATTGGATCCAAAGGACCCATGTGCTCCGACAGGGACGGAGCCGAAGTCACACCGAATCCCTCAGATCCAAAGCTCAGCCCACGGCTCTGAGAGGTCAGATCCGACAAGCTCGAGGGACCAGTCGGAGCCGAAGTAACCAGTACTGTCGGCTCCGACCCACCCCCGGATCCAACGCGGCTCGGCTCCGAACCCGGAAAGCGGGTCAGAGAAGGAGCGATTGGAGCAAAAAATGGGGTCGAGCTCCCCCCCAGAGGGGGGGGGAGGCAAGAGCACTCCCATCTGCAGCTGGGCCTGGATGAACCTCCTCATCATCCGGTCCATGTCTGCATCTGACATGCTAAAAGTGGACCTCGAAGAGGCCACCGAGGCAGACCTAGAGTGCCGCCTCGATGACCATGACGGGGACTGGGTCCCCTCCTCCTCGGGTCCCGGTGAGAAGCAAGGGGACCGGAGCCGAGGAGGAGGCGATCCAGAAGCTCTGGATGGATAAGCTCGTTTGGCTGGCGGGGCCGAGGAGGAGTCCTCGGCCCGCCGCTTATGGTGCTTCTCTCTCCGTTTAGTTTTCCCGGCCTCCCTCTCCTCTGGAGTCGAAGCGGGAGGTTGAGTCCCGACCGGAGAGAGGCAGGGGTGGCTGCCACCAAGGGCTGGGTAGCGGCCACAGAAGCACTGGCGGCCGGAGCCGAATCTGGGGGCAAAAGGCCCGCCAGAATCAGCTTCGACCTCCGGTCCTTAAGTGCCCTGGGGTTGAACGCCGCTTAAATCGCGCATCCAGAGGATAGGTGTTCAACCCCAAGGCACCTAACGCACTGGGTGTGGCCATCCGCCGGTGAAAGCTTATGGTCACACTCGGTGTACTTTGAAAAGATGGCTTTAGGGGCCTCCGACATGGTAGCACAGAAACACACTCACTAGGCCCCTACACACACCACAAACACACACTATGACCAGCGAGGGCAGGGAGGAAAAATAACCACAAAATAAATTTAATTAAATTGAGAGAGATATAGGGCTATGGGGTACCTAAACATTTGCTCTCACTCACACAAAGAAAAAGATAGAAATAGAAAAAAATTTTTCTCACAAAACTTCACTCAGTAGCAGGAGCTCGAAATCCAGCTTATAGCTTGAAGCGCAGCAAACTAGATCTGAGGTCAGTCAGGGTTGGCAGGGGATTATGGGTAAAGGGAGGAGCTAGGAGCTCAGATCTATGCTGTGGTAGAAGTTGCCGGCTCGGATCCGAGATCGGATCCGTATCCCAAAGGTTGCTGACAAATGAAGTGCCTACTTCAGATAATATATTTTTGTGGGCACGTTATTTTTTTAATTTCCTTGAAATTATTCACAACAAAGTGTACTGACTTTTCACTGTTGCACACACAGAGTAGCACATAAAATTATCACTGTTTCTCAGAGCTGGCATGACCTTGGACTGAGAATAATATAAAGAGTGCAGGGGGTTGGCCCTTTATTTACTTTTCATTGTTTTGACATTGTGGGAAACTCAGATATGTGACAGTATGTGTTTATATCACATCTATATTTATTTAAGTACCTTTGTGTGTCAGGGCCAAAGACTTATATGTTCAGACTGAATTGTTGGGTTTTATGGTATCATAGTTGAACCTTTTCACCCACTTGATATATTTGAAATCAACTGCCATTTTTAAACTAGCTCTGGCTAGCTACTCTGGACAGGAAAGACATTTGCTCTAGTGTATGAGCAGTAATCTATGTAAATTGTAACTATGGGTACCATAGTAATATAACTCCACCCAATTCCAATTAGCTTGACCCATTAATTTGCTTTCTACAGTCCCATCACAAATTTAAAGTCTCCATCTGCCACTGCCTGAAGGTATAAGGTCAGTAGTTCCCAACACTTTTCAGAATATGGTATCAACCCAGACAATATCAGTAGTGAATAAGAGGATTATGATCAGGAATACATTCAAGACATGGATGTCAAACAAATTCACTTCAAGAATGCAGCAAAGTGAAACTTGAAAGGTGAATCTTGGCATTCATGTCAAAAGCACAAAATAAGTAAGTTATGACTGAAGACCTTATTCCAATTCATTGTAACACATGGGGCTTTACTGGCTGCATATACAACCAGTTATGGAAAGAAAACGTGTAGACGCACAAAATGTTCTACAAGTTTTCAAAGCCGTGAAACACTTGGAGCCAGCACACAGAAAATGCCATAAGTGAAGTACTTCTGCAAGGATCTAACAACTTTAAAAGCTGTGAAGCACTTTACTCCACCTCATTTCCTTTAAAGTGTGGCAGAGTGAAGAATCTAGGAGCTTTCAAAGCTACGTTAGCTTGTGCGCCTGTTCTTTGCTGGCTGCCACTGGATGCTGTTAGATTCTAGTATGAAATCTGATCTTAACAGCCCTGAAGGGGTGCTTAGCAACAGCTTGTTAAGCACCTTTATGTCAGAAAAAGGAAATCCACACGAAGCCCTAGGGGACCTATGCTGCACTGTTAGGTAACTTATACTGGTGTAAGTGCTCATATAACAAAAACATTGTCTAATATTTGTACTGAAGCCTCTATAGCATTCATCATGAGTTTCTGCAGTTTTAGTGTAATAGCAGTGATCACCTAACAGCTCATATTTGCAACCATACTGTAAACTGTTAAACTACTTTGATGAGCAGTGTTCCAGGGTAGATATACATTACAATTACAAAAACATACAGATTTTGTTTTACTGCATGTCTGGGTAAATTATTAGGACCATACCATACACAAGAGGGGCTGCACTGTTGGAGCTGTTGAGCACAAAGTTTAAAATCCTGACTACATCCCTGCTCTAAGGCTATGCATTCAGGTGAAAGTGCGTGTCCCCATTCACATTTGGAATGATATGAAGAAAGGCAGCAGCTTCATTCATATTTTGATGTGAAATTTCTGTGGAAATATTCTTATTGCAACTCCAGTTTTCACTGTATAAAAATAGAGCATGTGTATTTTTATTTATTTATTTAACGTTTGTTAACCGGGTTAGTCTGACCGGGCAGACTCCCTTTTTCAGCAGAGACCTGAGGAGAAAAGCTCCAAATGGTAAGTTATCTACAGTTAATTATAAAAGTAATCACAATACAGTAAATCAGTAGTCCAATATAGTAAAACAGTAGTCTTATACAGTTACAACCCGTACATAGACAAAACAAGAATAACATCAAAATTGCAGAACAGTAAGCACAATGCAGTTGCATCTTATATATAGTTAAAGTAAACTTTCTTACTGATATGCAAGTCCATATGTCCCTTTTATGCCTCACATACTGTACGGGGAGCATAAATGTGACGCAAGGTACAAACAAGATCTTTTTCAAGCTTACCTATAATGGCTGAGTGACAGGCTGCCCAGGGTGGGACATTCCTTCTTTAAGGAATACTGCAACAGTGAAGAGAAGGACATCTACTATTAAGGTAAGACTTTACACAACTGTACTTTCCTTCCAGTTTCTCTGGTAGAGCAGAAAATCTTGGGTTTTCTTTGCATGTTCTGTTATCTAATTCTACTATTTTTTGAAGAAGCTCTTTTTGAGAAGCCTTATACTCATCCTGCCTTTTTTTAATTTCATCCTTTGATTTTTTGCAGTTTTATCAGCTCATCTGAATAGCTAGTTAAAGCTTCTTCTGTTTTCCAGCCTTTTGTTATCTGAGTTGACCTTTTGCTTCAGTGTTTCATTTATTTTAATTACTTCTGAGTCCATTTGTCTTATTTTTCCCCTAAAGATGTCATCCTTTGAACCAAAGCTGAAGCTTGAACTGCTGTTCGCTGAACATTTGCAGGATCCTTCCCAGTCAGTGTTTTCTCGTCACATTTTCTAGTTGATTTTATTTCATTTTCTCTAAATTGTTTTCTTTGCTGGCATCTGTATGAGGTACTCACTAGCCAGTAACTGAATTTTACCCAAATAACAGTTTCAATGGCACTACTTTTTCTCAGTTTCTGTTTTCACACTGGGAGCTGTTGATAAGTGTGCAGCAATCTTGGAAGTACCTATATTGTGATTGCTACTCTCCTTAAGATCCTGCATCTAAAATTCTAATCTCTCCTTACCTTACGGACCGTCTGTTTCATCATCATTCCATTCCACATTGATTTATAACCTCCTGCTTGTGTTATGTATATAAGCCATAACTGTATACCTCTAAAGAATTCCTTCAAATAAAGTAATCCTAAAACACCTTGTTCAATGTGAAGAATCAACTTATGCCACCAAACACTTGCCCTATTCCTCCTCCAAATAAATTTCAACTGTTTATTAATTATGATCCACAATGTCTCCAGCTGACAAAAATATGCCTGACCTCTACATAAAACTAAAGGAACAAAAACATTTTCACTGCTTGCATCTCACTATCTATTGTCTATAATTAGGAGCTTCCAGTTTCTCTCTTTTGTTAGTCTTTTCCTACATGTTCTTATCTGTTATAACAGACTGTTTTTTTAATTCATATACCTAAATACTTCATTACATCATGCCCCCATAAATACAGGTATTGCTGAACTGATTCGTGTGTGGGTATGTTTTCTCTTCATTAATTTTATTTCCTGAAAATACTTGAAACTGTCTCAGAAATGCCCCAACACACCAAAATATACTTCTCTGGACCTTTCAAATACAAAATAATGTCTTTATTTAAAGATAAGGACGGCACAATGGTGCAGCAGATAGTGTACTCAACTCATAGCAAGAGTTTCCCCAGTTCAATTCTCAGCTGGGGTGCCTTCTGTACAGTATGCATATCCCACCTGTGTTCTTGTGGGTTTCCTCAGGGTGCTCCAGTTTTCTCCCACACTGAATACAGGGACTCAACAGTATCGGTACTATAACCAAATACTGAGTAGATGCGAGAAGCATAAACTAGGTCTTTTTCCTTGACCAAATCAAAGACTTAGAGTTGTGAGGAGGGCCCCCTCCTATTTTTAAATGGAGGTGCTGCTCCAGACATTGGCATGGCAATGTGTAGATTCTCTGCTAGGACACCATACACTTCTCAGTAAACCATCAACAGCTCAAGCCTGAAGAGGCCAAGGTAGACATCAACATAGCTGATGCCCAAAGTATCATGCTTGCAAGACCTACTCTGGGAGATTCAGGTAGTTTCCCTTTTCCACCCAAATGGCAACATTCAGTTTCTTCATATGGACTGGTACATTCATGAACAAAACTAGTGGGAACCCCTTGTATGAACTAGAGTCACTCAACATTTAACCCAATACCATCTTCCTGAGCGACTTCAACTACCCAGCTATAGACTGAGAAACATATACTGTCACTAATGTGCAAGCCCAGAGATTCCTGGACTTTGCTAACACAAGTAATCTTGGGAAAACTAGTCAAAGTATTGACTAAGGGAAACAAAATCCTTGATCTTGTCCTCACAAATATGGGGAAATAATGTTCCACCCCTTGTGTAACATCATCATTAGTCACGTTTGACCACAAAGCAGTTTCTTTCAAAATAAGACTAAAATCTGAGATCTCCACTGTCTCTGGAATTTTTACAAATTTCTCCAACACAAACTTCCTACTTTTAAATGATACCCTGGCAAGCTTCAAACCCAGAAAAAGGTACTGCTTATGAAGAAACATACATTACTAATTTATATTATATGCAGAGGAGCAGGAAAAGTACAGTTTTGTACCTACCATAAATGTAGATGTTCGAGTGCTAATACAGCTGCAGTAATCACAGATGGGTTTTCTGCCGTCAGGCGGGTCCTCGGTCGGCAGAATTCCAAAGTCTAGGTACGGCGTCGGTTGTTGTCGCTTTCTTTCCTGACGTCAGTGAGGCAGGGGTATATAAGACACAGCCGACGCCATTTTCTTCAGTCTTTCTTGCCCCAGATGTCAGGTGCCCCCAGAAGGAAGGCAATACATAAATTATATTTATATACATGCAATGCAATATAATCAAAAATCAGTAGTTGCAAGCAAATATACCATAGAAGGATAACCCAATCAGGTTGTATGAAGAGGGGTTAGGCCCTAGGCCTTTACCAAGAGGGGAAGGAGGGAGGGAAAACTGTACTGCAGCTGTATTAGCACTCGAACATCTACATTTATGGTAGGTACAAAACTGTACTATGTTCATCGTGCATACAGCTGCAGTAATCACAGATGGGTAGAATCCCAAAGCTACGCACAGGGTGGTAGGCACTAGGTGGAACTGGGATGAGCCAGAATGCCCTGCAACACAGCAGTGGCAAAGCCTGCTCTAGTTTTGGAATATAAAGGCAGGTGGTAGTGTTTTGTGAAGGTATGCACAGAACTCCAAGTGGCTGCCTCCAAAATATCTTTGGTAGGAACTCCTCTGAGGAAGGCTGTAGAGGTAGCTGTGGCCCTGGTGGAGTGGGATCTGATGCCTGTAGGGACAGATTTTCCATGATAGGAGTAACAAAACCGTATGCAGTGGCCTATCCATTTTGAAATTGTCTGTTTGGTAACTGGCTTCCCTTGAGCTCCTACAGCATAGGACACAAAAAGTTGTTCTGATTTCCTGAAAGGCTTTGTTCTGTCCAAATAATAACGTAGCTGTCTATGGATATCTAAGGAGTGTAGCAGCCTTTCCCCTTTGTTTTGAGGATTGGGGTAAAAGGTAGGTAAGGGTATTTCTTGATTTAAAGCTACCCTGGATACCACTTTAGGCATAAATGACGGGTTGGTTCGAAGGGAAACCCTGTCCTGATGGAAGATGAGAAAGGGCTGCACAGCCATGAGGGCTTGTAGTTCTGAAACCCTACGAGCTGAGGTAATGGCCAGAAGGAAAGCTGTTTTCCAGGACAAATATTACAAATCTGTTGAGGCAGCTGGTTCAAAGGGAGGCAATGTTAATTTTTCTACAATGTAATTAAGATCCCAGGCTGGCATTGGTTGTTTCCTTGGTGGTCTTATACTCTTAGCCCCTCTGAGGAACTGTCTTAAGAGTGGGTGAGAGAATAAGGGTGGATCAGTGTTGAATTCTGCAGAAATGGCTGAGGCATGGATTTTTATGGAGGAAAATGAAAGTCCACTGTTCAGCAGCTCAGCTAGATACTGTAATACCTGAGGCAAATTCAGTTTTCTAGGGTCCTGGCCTTTTTTCTCATTCCAAGAGCAAAACCGTTTCCATTTTGCGGAGTAAGCCTTTCTAGTAGATGGCCTTCTGGCCTCCAAAATGACATCCTGCACCTCTTTGGGGAGTAAGGTCTGTTGTGGTGTTAAGGAATTTTCCATGCAGCGAGATTGAGTGGTTTCAGCTGACTGTGAAGAGTTTTGTAGCTGTGCTGAGTCAGCAGAAGAGGCATTAGAGGTAGGGACCAGGGAGGAGTATGTGTTAGGCTCCTCAGGAGTGGGTACCAGTGTTGTCTTGGCCAGTCTGGAGCAATCAGTATCATCTTCGGTCTGTCTGCTCTTGCTTTCAAGAGCACCTTGGGCAGAAGAGGCAGAGGTGGGAAAGCGTAAACTGTCCATGCTGCCCAACTGAATGAAAGGGCGTCCACTCTCCAGGCCTTTGGATGAAAGGTCCTTGAACAGAACTTTTCCAATTGATGATTCCTGTGGGAGGCAAAGAGATCTATGTCTGGCCTTCCCCATGCTTGGATTATCTTTGTAAACACTTGAGGATGCAACTTCCATTCGTGTGGATCTGTCATATTTCTGCTTAGATTGTCTGCCAGCGTGTTTTCCAAACCTGGCAAGTACTGTGCTTGAAGTTCGATTTGCCATTCCAGAGCCAAGTTCCAAAGTGTCATGGCTAGTCTGCACAGGGGGTATGAATGTGTTCCTCCTTGTTTGTTTATGTACCACATTACTGTGGTGTTGTCTGTTCTTATCAATAATTGTCCTGGATGCAGGAGGTCCTTGAAAGCTGTAATTGCATTTATCACTGCTAGCATTTCTTTTTGATTGATGTGAAGATGCTTTTCCTTTTGGGACCATTTGCCCTGAATGCACCTGTCTGTCATGTGCGCCCCCCAGGTGTAATCTGAGGCGTCTGTTGTGATGACTTGATTTGCTTGAGGCTTGCAGAATGGGAGACCTGTGTTTGTTTGACATGCTTGGGCCCACCATAGAAATTCCTTTTGCAAACATGGAATTATTGGTATTATTGTTTCCAAACTGTGGCTGTGTTGAAACCATAGGTTTTTTAGGTACCATTGAAGTTTCCTCATATGCAACTTTGCACATGGGATTAAAAGAATGCAAGATGCCATGAAGCCCAGAGCCTGCAGGATTTTCCTTGCAGTAAGCCTGGTACAATTTGCTAGTATTTTGAAGTACTGAGTTAGTTGCCCCTGTTTTTCTGGCGTAAGATAGGCCATCTGGGTGTTTGTGTCCAAGTTGGCACCCAGGAAAGTTATTTTCTGAGATGGTGTTAGCCTGGATTTCTCTTTGTTGACTGTATCCCAGAGAATTCAGTAACCGTGTTACATAAGCCAGATGTTCCAGAAGTATGTGCTTGCTGTCCGCTTGGATCAGGCAGTCGTCCAAATAAGGGTAAATTTGTATCCCTTGAAGTCTGCAGTAGGCAATTACTGATGCCAGGCATTTCGTGAATACTCTGGGCACAGTAGATAAGCCAAAGGGCAATGCAGAGAATTGATAGTGGATTGAACCTGCAAGAAATCTGAGGTATCTTCTGCAGCTTTGTCTGATTGGGACATGCAGGTATGCCTCCTTGAGGTCCAATGTTACCAGCCAAAACTCCTTGCCCAGCATGGGAAGAAGCTGCTGTAATGTAAGCATTTTGAATTTTGGTATGAGTAAGAATGTGTTTAGGATGGATAAGTCCAAAATGGGTCTCCAGTCGGTTCCTTTCCTTGGTACCAGAAATAGCCTGGAATAAAAACCTTGACCTTGTTCGTGAGTAGGTACCTCTTGAATAGCTTTCATGTGTATGAGCTTTGAAATTTGTAGTTGTGCCTCTACCCTTTGATTGTGTGGCAGGTTTGGCATGCCTCTCATTTTTGGAAGAGTGTGAAAATGAAATCTGTAGCCTCTGTTTATAACGTCCAGGATCCATTTGTCTGTTGTGACAATATGCCAATTTCTTGTAAATAATGCCAGCTTTCCTCCCAAGGGTGCTGCCAGCTGAGACTTGCTTGGCATGGAAAGGAGGAAGTCATTGGGTTTGTTTCCTGTATTGTTGTGCACTGTCTTCGCCACCTCTTGGTGCTGGAGTTTGCCATTGCCTGCCTCTATATGATCCTTGTGATTGTCCTCTGCCCCTTGTGCCTGTATCTACCTCTTTGTGGCTTGTCCGTGGCTGGAAAGGACCAGTTTTAGAAGGCCAATTTCTGCTAAAACGTGGTGGTTGAACCTGTAGAAAAGCTTTGACAGTTTGCATAGATTTGGCTTTTTCTTCCATTTTCCGTAGTATCTCCTCAGCATTAGTACCAAATAGCACATCCTTTTGTAAAGGAGCATCTAGTAGTTTAGCTTTCACATGATCAGGCAAGATTTGTTCCCTAAGCCAGGCATGTCTACGAATGACTGATCCTGTAACAGCAGCTCTACTTGAGGCCTCTAGGGCATCATAGCCACATTGTAAGGTGTGTTTACCCACTTGCTCTGCACTATGCATCATATCCTGCAACTCCTTCAAATCTGGTTGTTCAGGTTGAGACCTTTTACTTCTTAATTGTGATAACAGAAACTGCTGATATTTAAGCATATGGAACTGACAATTTAAGGCCTTCATGGCTAGGGTGGCAGAGGTATATACCTTTTTTCCTACCTTTCTAAGGATCTTGACTCTCTTTCGGAAGGTAGTGGATTCTTAGTAGTAGAGGCCTTCATTCCCTTGGGGCCTTGAAAAATGGTTTCAGCGTCAGCATTATGGCTTTTGTAAAGAAATTGGTGAGAGTTAGGAACTCTGTAGTACCTATCAGGCTTGACTGGGGCAGGATGCAGGGAATCCGGATTAAGGCAAGCCTCCGAATAAACATCATCAAGTATGTTCAAGACAGGAGGTATCGCCAGAGGTCTGTGTTGAGGTAACAAAAGAAATTCCCTAAGTCTTTTCTTGGAATCAGAAAAGTCTTGGCCTTCCCAATGGAAGTGTTCCCTCAAGGTGTGCAAGGTTTCCCCAAAAGAAAAATCCTCTGGAGGAGATACAGAAGGAATGGACTGCTCTGCATCAGAATCTTCAAAAGGGGAGTAAGAGTGTTCCTCTACATCAGAATGTTCTGAAAAAATGGAGCCCTGATCAGAAGAGGGAGAATCTTCCTCCACTCTGGGTCTCTTGTCTGGAGGGGGTTGGGAACCCCTGATAAGAGTAATTAAATCCTCAGCCATTTTAAGCATCTGCTTTTTAGGCATGGAGCCTGGAGATGGGCCCTGTGCAACAGGCCTCCTGGGATGCCTGGCTGATTTGGACTTAGTAAAGGCCTTAATGGAAAAGGAAGATGAGGATCTAAAGACACCATGGGTGGAAGTGGACCTGTCCACATTAGGAGGCTCAACGCTCACAGTGGCTTCAGTGGTTGTAGTCTGGGTATGGGCCGAGGTACCTGCGGCCTCGGTTATAGAAGACACCGCCAAAGAAGTGTCGTCGGTAGTCAGAGACTGCATAGGTGTCTCGCTGAGAACCGGACTATGTGTAGCCGGTTTTGGCGTGGTGTCGGTGGAGACCGCGGACCTCGCGATTCGGTCCTTGTGTTTTTTGGACAAAACGGTAGTCGGAGTCTCCGACGACATTTTATAATCAAAGGCTTTACCAAAAAAGTGATGGGCGAACTCCGCCCGACGCTTAATAGTGCGTTTATTGAAAGTAGCGCAAAAGCGACAGCCCGAGACGTCGTGGTCGGGGCCTAAACAAGGTATGCAGAGGGAATGGAAATCCTTATGCGGTATTTGCTTCCCACAAGAAATACAATTGTTAACTTTTTCTGACATCGGTCTGAGGCAAGAAAAGTTTCCCCAACGGGGTTCTTAGCTTTAAAGAAGACTTCGGTTTCCAATTTTTCATAAATTCAGGAGCTGGCCGACCGGCACTTGCGAACTGTTTCTGCTTTGGGCACCGTGTGGCAAAAAAGACTGAAGAAAATGGCGTCGGCTGTGTCTTATATACCCCTGCCTCACTGACGTCAGGAAAGAAAGCGACAACAACCGACGCCGGACCTAGACTTTGGAATTCGTCCGACCGAGGACCCGCCTGACGGCAGAAAACCCATCTGTGATTACTGCAGCTGTATGCACGATGAACATCCAGTGCAGGTTGAACCTTAAAAACAAACTTTCTTGGAGGAGCAACAATATCAATAAACTAACTAAGGAATAAAACTGCGTCCAAAAATAACAGCAACACCCAGCATGTTAGAAATCCCATAATTAAATTAAAATAAGCAACTTAGGAGTCAACTAAGACCACAAAAGGCCAAATGTAAGGCAAAAATAGCCAGCTAGGCCAAAAATAATCACAAGACCTTCTTCAGTTATGACCATAATCTCAAAAGTGCTATGCACTAGTCTGCTGAGAAGTGCTATGTATTAGTCTGCCGAGCTCACTGTTATTGACACCACCTATACTGGAGCTAAAGACTTAGCATACCTGCTGTCCAGTAAATTCAGCTACAACTTCACCCCCTTCTCACCCCCAAATATCTGACAAGAAATATCAGAAACCAATACACCCCTAGCTATCACATGGGACCAGGTTTTAGATGTTATTTTCAAAGCCAAAAAATACTGCATCTGTGGGTCCTGACAATATCCCTGGATGTACCTTTAACAGAATGAAGCACAACTTCCTCATGGCCTTAACACCACTGTTTAAACTCAGCCTCCAAATACACATCATGCCAAGCAAATGGAGGACAGCAACAGTCATACCTCTGCACAAGGGAAGGCCAACCAACAACTTAAGTAACTATCAACCCACAAGTCTAACCAGCATCATTTATAAAGCCAAAGAAATAATTCTCATGGACTTAATCAATAAGGATATAGGAAACCTCCAAACACTGGAACCATTCTAGTCTGTTTCATCAAAGCAGGTCATATTTACTTAATCAAATAAGTCACCAAAGCTACAGATGTAGGCAGACAGACTTGGCCAAAACGTTTGACACGATACTACACTCGTCTGCTGGAGTGCCAACTTGCTCACAAATAAAACACAGGAAGTCAAGATAGGGGAAGTGACCACCACAAAATGACCAGTCAGTAGAAGTTCCACAGAGATCTGTACTAGGACTGCTCCTGTTTGGCATCTACTTCTCAGATGTCCAAGCAAAATGTTAATCGTTTTTGACTGACAAGTCTGCAGATGACTGCAAGCTGGGGACAGTCAATGAATCCCCAAAAGACTCCACCACCCTCCAGGAGGGCTTGCCCCAAACAAATAACTAGTACAGGAGTCATGGACTACAACTAAATGTCATAAAGTGCATTATTGTATCCTTTAGGAAACTGACTACACCAGGAAACTACCATATTGGCAATAAACCCCTGAGAGTTGATCTAGCAGGTACACATTTGGGAGCATATGTAGAAAGTGACCTAGCATTCAACCAACTTGCATCTACTGGTGTGAGGACGTCCTTTTAAACTGCTGAACGCATAAGCAAAGAAATGGCATATTGGTCAAAAGATGTCATTGTCTCACTGCACTAGGGTTGCCACCTTTTAACAAGGGCAAAGTGGGACATGGGGGTGTGGTCAACAGGATAGGGGGTGTGGCCAACATGACACTGGCCATTTGGGAGCATATGTAGAAAGTGGTAATAAAACGAATTAAGTCACCACAGCTCACTGCATCACTCAACAATTTAATACCATAAAACAAAAACGAACATAAGATTTTGCCTGAATGAACTCTGTACTAACAATAAATATAGAATTATGAAACCCGACAAGGGGGGTGGGGTTGTTATAATGAGTAAGGAAGACTATAAAAACAAAATGATGCATATGCTTAACGATGAAACTACATATGCAAGAGTTTCTAGGTATGACATGATCAAGGCACACACAAAAATTGACTGGCAGCTATACGAATTATTGATGGACGGCTGTATTAACAAAGAAGAATACGATTATTTGACAGTAACACATCCTGTCACACCAAACGTTTTTGGGATACCTAAAATACATAAAGAAGTCTCTAATCCTCCAGTTAGACCCATAGTAGCAGCTAAATATTCAAAAACAGAGTCTATGGCACATTACATTGATATAAACTGTAAAGAAGTTTTGAATAATATTAATTATATCTTAAAGGATTCGTGGCATTGTTTGGAAATATTACATGAGCATATGGACAAAATAACTACTGACACATATTTGGTGACCATAGACATTATTAATTTATTTTCAGTGATACCCCATGATACAGGACTGGAGATGTTTGATAACAGCCTAGCAACGTTTGGTAAATACCATACTGTGAAAAGAAAATTACTAACTGAGTTTATGGAGATGATACTCCACAATAATTATTTCCAGCAAGACGGTGAATACTATAAACAAGTTTCAGGGGTGGCGATGGGAGCTAGGTGTGCACCAGTATATGCCAACTTAGTTTTGGCAAAATGGGAGCAACAATATGTATTGAATAGTGCATTTTGGTCAAAAGTGGTTTTATATGTTAGATTTCTTGACGATATACTATTAATATGGAAAGGTAATAAAGAGGAAATTAAAGAATTTATAGATTACTTAGGGAATACTACTTCCTTTTTGAAATTTACTTACAATATAGAGAAGGATAAATGTGAGTACTTGGATATTAATATTTACAAAAGGAAGGAAAAACTGAATCTAACATATTTTGTAAAAAAACATTTTCAAATTCATATTTGCATTTTAAAAGCTGCCACCCATATTTCCAAAAACGAAATTTGGTAAAAGGCCAAATGGTAAGAATGTCCAGAATAATAAGTGAGGATTGTGTTTTTACCAAAGAGTTGAATTTTTTATGTAATATGTTTACAGATAGAAGTTACCCGGACCATCTTATTAATAGTATAAAAGAGGAAATATTACGTAAAAGGAATGATCAATTTAAACCTATATTAAATGTAGGAAAAGGGGGAATGACTAAAAAGCTAACCATGGACAAAAACATGGCATGCTCACTAACATTACCTTTCAACGATAGTACTAAATTAGTTATAGAAGCAGTAAAGGAAGCATGGGACAGTGTGTTTAGCAATGACTTGGAAATAATTGAAAAAATAGGCAAAACACCTACCATTGTATACAGTAGGGGTAAAAATTTAAAAGATATGTTTGAATATGAAGAAGTAAATAATAAATCTTGTATGAAAAAATGTGGATTTTGCAAGACATGTAGATACATAAACGATGGACCTTATGTGACCATAAAAGGATATAATAGGGCCATTAGATGCCCAGGCTATGTAAACTGCAATACAAAACAAGTTATTTACTTAGCCACCTGCCTATCATGCACTGCATTCTATATAGGTAAGACTATAAGAAAATTGAGAAAGAGAATCAGTGAGCATAACAGAGATACAAGAAACAAAAAATCAACAAATGCATTATACATGCACAGTACAGCATGTTCAGTTTTTAAAAAAAATAGTTTTTTGTGATTGATAGAGTACCTGAAACATCTGTGAAGGAAGGGGATGTTAATAACCTGTTAGAGATGAAAGAATGTTTATGGCAGCTCAGATTAAATGCTAGCAGCAAACCAGGTATCAATGAATACATCTCCATTAGCAGCTTTTTGAAAATGAAATCTTATATTATTTAATTATTATTATTATTCTAATATGATACACACTAGATATCAAGTTTGTTTTAAACAATAGTTGGTTTTTAAAAAAAGTTTTAACAAATATTTATTATATTACTATTATTATTCATTTATATTTATATTAAATCATACACATATATATGTGTTTTTACATGGTTATATATTTACATTTACACATTTTTATACGCATTTCATATACAATATGGAGAGTATTTTTATATATTTAAAACATAACTAAGTTATTTGGAGTTTAAGGGATGTAATGTATATATTTATATGATTTAATTATCTATTAGAGTCTGGTTAGAGACAATAGACACAAGAGATTTCATTTTGCCTTCTAATTCTGGTTATTGCACTTGGAGAAACACTACAAAGTGTATTTATTCTGTTTTTAAAAATATATTGGATTTTTCAGTCTTTTTTATGTTCAAACCTGGGTGAAATAACAAGTATTCAATTAGCCAATTTATTCATTCAATGATGTTAATTTATTTAATGATGTTAATTAGTCACAGTACATAAGGAAACTGCTCCATAGGATTGTTACTCTGAAGAAACCCAGTATAGAACTGGGTGAAAGCGCTCAGTGTATGTTCGTTTTTGTTTTATGGTATTAAATTGTTGAGTGATGCAGTGAGCTGTGGTGACTTCATTCATTTTATTACTAG
Organism: Protopterus annectens; assembly: GCF_019279795.1. Lineage (NCBI taxonomy): Eukaryota > Metazoa > Chordata > Ceratodontiformes > Protopteridae > Protopterus > Protopterus annectens. The sequence goes on along the minus strand of NC_056725.1, from coordinate 1,053,182,192 downwards.
TTTTGCATTGTTTGGACTATATGTAGAAAGTGACCTAGTATTCAACCAACTTGCATCTACTGTTGTGAGGAAGTCCTTTTAAACTGCTGAACGCATAAGCAAAGAAATGGCATATTGGTGAAAAGATGTCATTGTCTCACTGCACTAGGGTTGCCACCTTTTAACAAGGGCAAAGTGGGACATGGGTGTGTGGTCAACAGGATAGGGGGTGTGGCCAACATGACACGGGCCACACACCCACCACAACATCACCAGAGTTGTTAAAGGAGATGCAGTATTAGTTATGGATGCAACATTGTGACATTACAGCATTCTGAAAACTCAAACCATTTAAATGAAGTGAACTATTTCTGCAAACACACACTAATCAGTTGTAACAATAAATAAACGTTGAAGACATCACTAAAACATCAAATACAAACTTTGCTACTTATAAACGCAAACTACCCTGTAAAAACGACATGGTTTAGCACAATCTCAAATACATTGCATTAACTTCTGAGCATCCATCCACAAAAAAAAATAAACGGGAAAGTCCATAAACATTTTAACTTTTAAAAATACTTCTTGCAAGAGAAGTAATATAAACTACAATGTACAGCAGACTCCATGGGCTTCTTTTATCTCAAAACATAGCAATTAAGAGTAATTTATCCAGCACAGCAATGCAATAAACAGGCCCAAGTAAATGCAACACACCCATATTCACATTACAAGCAAAGCAGTACATTTTAACCTTATTAAAATGCATAATAAGTTAAATGCACACATTTACAAGTATAAATGAAAACAATCTTGAAACAGCTTTGGCAAATTGGCAATATGTACCTACTAGAATAATAAATGAATTACATTAACTGTTAAAATTCCACCTCAAAAGGTAGACTTGTATCATATAAACATGGACTTGCAGGAACTAACAGGAAAAAATACCTAAACAGTATATCATAACTTCCTGAAAACAGCATTAAATTGCACACATTTCCATACAAAAAAGTGCAAATTATGCTCAAACATTTTCTATCTGCAAACAGACAATACCCAGAAAAAGCTACGACAACAGAAATGCGTCACACTAAATTTATATTTCACTGCCCCCCAACAGAAACAAACAACTTCTATACACAGTTCAGCCTTTTAAAAGTAATGCTTCCAAATCATACCCCCCCCCCAAGAATAATAACAATTACATATACATTCAGGTTTTATATCTTTAAAAACTACTACTCAAAAATATCAAAATTACCACTGCACAGATTTAAATACTGCATACTGCACCCCCATTTACCTCTAAACATTAAAAAAAATTAAACCATAAATTATTCCCATTTTAAACTAGTACTCAAAAATCTCAAAATAACCAGTACACATATTTAAATATTGCATACTACATCCCCATCTATCTCTAAACATTAAAAACTTAAAGCACACTATTTCCATTTTAAATAACTAAAGCCACAAAATGTAATTATGTACTTACCACTATCACAATTATTGCTGGGATAGCTTGCTTCCTTCCTGCTGTAATGGCTAGTTGGATGTTCAAGTAGTGGCTGGGCTGGCTGGCAGGCTCCCTGGCTGGCTGGCTTGCTGGGCTGGCTGGCTGGCTTGCTGGGCTGGCTGGCTGGCTTGCTGAGCTGGCTGGCTGGCTGGCTGGCTGGCTTGCTGAGCTGGCTGGCTGGCTGGCTGGCTGGCTGGCTGGCTGGCTGGCTTGCTGAGCTGGCTGGCTGACTGGCTTGCTGAGCTGGCTGGCTGGCTGGCTTGCTTGCTGGGCTGGCTGGCTGGGCAAAAAGAATATCAGATCTCTGGCTTCTTTCCTGGCTGGCTGGGCTGGCTGGAGAAAGAGAATATCAGATCTTTGTTTGCAGCTGTGTAAAGCTTAGTGCTCTACAGCTGCGACCTTTATGGGGCTCTTTGTAGCAAGTTCCCGCCCCCTCCAATCCCTGCAGCCAATTACTGTGCTGCATTACCACACGGACCTAGCAGGGAATCCCTCTAACTGCAGGTCCGGGTGGTGACGTAGCTGCATTGCCGTGGAAAAAACGGAAGTATTTTCGGCTTTTCCACAGCAATTGAATTCGCGATCGCGTGACAAGGGGAAAAAAGTCCCACGCTTGGTGATTGCGGGAAGCGGGATGAGAGGCCTCAACCCGTGAGTGTCCCGCTGACAACGGGACGGGTGGCAGCCGTACACTGCACTAAGCCCTCATCAGGTCCATCATTAAGTACAATGCCCTCCTTTGGTATATACCTGTCCACACATATGCAACTACAACATCCACATAGGTTTTTCACAAAGAGAATACAGGGACTAAAGCACATCACCTACAAAGACTGCCTCAAAGCCGTATGTATCAGTATACTTGGTCTCTTATAGGCTATTACGAGTTGATCTGTGCCTGGTCTATAAGTCATCCAGTACTAATGGCTCTATTGCACAACCACAATTCAAACATTATCAGAAATATCCAGTCCAGAGACCTTAACCTTTATCTGCAACTTAAACAAAATGGCTTGGAAAGACAGGTACATATCCTTGAGAATGCAATTACTCTGGAACCGACTCCTCATGCATGTAAAACAAAGCTCATCCCTGTTCTTCTTTAATAGTAGCTTAGATCAATGGATGGGAATAAGGAAATTTACCCAAAGACTGGCACCTGTGCTACTAATGGACAGAGACAATGCTTAAATACCCTATCCCACAACAGGGCCCCCTTTCAATATCCAAATGTATGATCTTAGAAACATTCATTCACAAACTGGAAGTATAGGAATAAAAATCATGGTAAAGATAATAAACACCTAATGGGATAATACTGCTAGGCTTAAAATTGGCTGTTGACCTAGTATTCAGCTATGAACGTTTCATAACATACTTCTGCAACATTTATTGATATAATGCTTAACATTTTTTAACTCACACTATTTCATGTTAAGGAAATCTTTACCCTCATTTTCCTTTCTACTTCATATTACATGATTACCTACCAAATGCAACTGTTCTGCTTCACTCTCTCTTCACATTCTTTACTTCTCTCCCTCTGTACTACATGATTATTTCTCCTTTCTAAATCACTTCCCTTCTTGTGGTTTCTTTACCACAGTTTTCTGTAGAAAAATACAGCAATATATATTTTTGAAATCAGAGTACTTCCCTCAGTTTCTACTAATCTGTCTTGCACTCTTAATGACTCATAACTTCTGCAAATGATTTCCATGGTGTTGGCCTTCGAACATCAGTGTTTTCCTGTATTTTGCCCCTCTGCATTGCTGATTCTGTTTCACCATTCACACTGTTACATCATCACATGCTTCTGCACACACATTTGTCACTGTCTTTACTGTTATTGAGTACAGTCTGTATAATCTTCTTCACACTTCACTGGTCTCTAGTCCTACAGCATCCAAAAAGTACAGTTTTGTACCTACCATAAATGTAGATGTTCGAGTGGTTATGCTGCTGCAGTCATCACACTTGGGTTATCCTGCCGTCAGACGGTCCCGCAGTTGGCCTGAATTCCAAAGCCTTGGTCTGACGTCGGTTGTCGTCGCTTCTTTCCTGACGTCATTGAGGCAGGGGTATAAAAAGAGGCAGCCGACGCCATTTTCTGCAGTTTTTCTTGCCCCGGATGTCAGGTGCCCCAAACTAAGAAGGCAAAATAAGAAGCTTGCAAAACATACCTTAGTGCAAAACAATGGTACTAGTTGTAAGCAAGTACACCATATAGACCTGCATCCCAAAGGTTGAAGTACATGGAGGTATAAGAAAAGCCTTGTTAGGTAGAGGGGATGGAGGGAGGGTAACCTGGACTGCAGCAGCATAACCACTCGAACATCTACATTTATGCTAGGTACAAAACTGCACTATGTTCATCGTGCTATGCTGCTGCAGTCATCACACTCGGGTAGAGTCCCAAAGCTATGGTTGGGTGGTAGGAGCTAAACTGGGTTAGGTGCAGCTAAGATGCCCTGCAGAACTGCAGTGGTAAACCCAGCTCTGGTTTTTGAGTACAGAGGAAGGTGGTAATGCTTGGTGAAGGTGTGCACTGAACTCCAGGTAGCTGCCTCCAGAATGTCCTTTGTTGGGACTCCTCGGAGGAAGGCTGCTGAGGTTGCTGTAGCCCTGGTAGAGTGAGACCTAATACTAGCAGGCACTGCTTTCCCGTGGTGTGAGTAGCAAAAGTGGATGCAATGTGCTATCCATTTGGAGATGGTCTGTTTAGAAATAGCCTTTCCGTCTGAGCCTGGTGCATAGGATACAAGGAGTTGGTCAGATTTTCTGAAGGCCTTTGTCTTGTCCAGATAGTAACGTAACTGTCTGTGAATGTCCAAAGAGTGAAGGAGTCTTTCTCCTTTATTCTGTGGGTTTGGATAAAAGGTGGGCAAGTGTATGGTCTGATTGAGAGCCACACTGGATACTACCTTTGGCATGAAGGAAGGGTTGGTGTGTAAAGATACTCTGTCCTGATGGAAAATTATGAAAGGTTCCACTGCCATAAATGCCTGCAGTTCTGAGACTCTGCATGCTGAGGTGATGGCCAGTAGCAGGGCTGTCTTCCATGACAAGTATTGAAGTTCTGCTGAAAAGGCTGGTTCGAAAGGAGGAAGTGTTAACTTTTCCAGAACAAAATTTAGATCCCAAGTTGGGGTTGGTGGTTTTCTGGGGGGTCTTATATTTTTGCCCCTCTGAGAAACTGCCTTAGTAAAGCATGAGAGAAAATGGGAGGAACCGTATCATATTGAGCTGAAAAGGCTGAAGCATGGATCTTTATGGATGAGAAAGAAAGGCCTTTGTGTAGCATCTCAGTTAGATATTGGAGTATGTGCGGAATATTTGGGATGCCAGGATTTAGGCTTCTGGCCTGGCTCCATACACAAAATCTTTTCCATTTGTCTGAGTAAGTTTTTCTGGTGCTGGGCCTCCTGGCATCCAAAATGACATTCTGGATGTCCTTTGAGAGAAGTGTTGTTTGATAATTTCAGGTATTTTCCATGCAGCTAGATTTAAGGTCCTTAGTTGACTGTGAAGGATCTGAGAGTTTTGTTGGGTTAACAGCAGAGGGAATTGAGGTAAGATCCATGGAGGGCTGCGAGTCAAGTTTCGTAGTAGTGGGTACCAGTGTTGACGTGGCCAGTCCGGAGCAATGAGGATCATCTGTGGTCTCTCTGATCTGGCTTTCAGTAATACCTGGGTCAGTAGAGGCAGAGGTGGGAAGGCGTAGACTGACAATGCTGTCCAACTGAATGATAGGGCATCCACTTTCCATGCCAGGGGATGATAAGTCATTGTGCAAAATTTTTGTAGCTGGCAATTGTTGGTTGAGACAAACAGATCTATGTCTGGTGGTCCCCACCTTTGAGTTATCACTGAGAATAATTGTGGGTGTAGTCTCCACTCGTGAGGGTCTGTCAAATTTCTGCTTAATTTGTCTGCCAAAATGTTTTCTTTTCCTGGCAGGAATTGTGCTTGCAGTTGTACTTGGTAAGTTAATGCTGTGTTCCACAAGTCCATTGCCTGTCTGCATAGTGGGTAGGAGTGCGTTCCTCCTTGTTTGTTTATGTACCACATAACTGTGGTGTTGTCCGTCCTTATTAGAAGTTGTCCTGGATGCAAGAGGTCCTTGAAGGCTGTTAGTGCATTTTTTACAGCTAGCATCTCCTTTTGATTGATGTGTAGTTGCCTTTGGTTTGCAGACCATTTGCCCTGTATGCATTGTCCTGCCATGTGTGCATCCCAGGCGTAGTCTGATTAATCTGTTGTCAAGGTTTGGTTTGCTGGAGGTGAGAAAAAAGGAAGGCCCTTGTTTGCTTGGCATGCTTGAGCCCACCATAGAAACTCTTTTTGAAGGCAGGGAATGAGAGTTATACTTGCTTCGAGGCTGTGTCTGTGTTGGGACCATACACGTTTTAGGTACCATTGTAGTTTTCTCATATGCAGCCTTGCATATGCAATTAGTTGAATGCAGGATGCCATGTACCTCAATGCCTGCAGGAATTTCCTTGCAGTGAGCTGGGTAGAAGTTGCCATCTTTTTGAAGTACTGAGCCAGTTGTTTTTGCTTGTCTGGCGTGAGGTAAGCCATCTGGGCCGTTGTATTCAAGCTGACACCCAGGAAAATTATTTCTTGTGAGGGTATTAGTTTTGACTTCTTTTTGTTTACTGTGTACCCTAGGCAACTTAGCAACTTTGTTACAAATGCCAGATGCTGTAGTAGGATGTCTTTGCTGTCTGCTTGGATCAGGCAGTCGTCCAGATATGGATAAATTTGTATTCCTCGCTGTCTGCAGTATGCAATTACTGATGCCAGGCATTTCGTGAATACTCTGGGTGCAGTAGATAAGCCAAAGGGCAATGCAGAGAATTGATAATGTGTTGTGCCTGCCAAAAATCTGAGGTATCTTCTGCAATTTTGTCTGATAGGGACATGCAGGTATGCCTCTTGGAGGTCCAACGTTACCAGCCAAGACTCCTTGCCCAGCATGGGAAGAAGCTGCTGTAGTGTGAGCATTTTGAATTTGGGAATGTCCAGGTACGTGTTTAGAATTGAAAGGTCTAAGATGGGTCTCCAGGCTTTGTCCTTTCTTGGTACTCGAAACAGTCTTGAGTAAAATCCTTGACCTTGCTCTTTTGCAGGTACCTTTTGAATTGCTTTCATGTTCATGAGAGCTGAAATTTGTTTTTGTGCCTCTACCCATTGGTTTGTTGGCAGATTTGGCATGCCTCTCATCCGTGGTAAAGTGTGAAAATGAAATCTGTAGCCTCGGGTAATAATATCCAGAACCCATTTGTCCTTTGTTATGATGTGCCAATTTTGTGGGAAAAGAGCCAGTTTTCCTCCTAGAGGTGCTGCTTGGGCAATTTTGCTTGGCAGGCGAAGAGGAAAGTCAATGAGTTTGTTTTCTGAAGGGTTGAGATCTGTCGTCTCCCCCTCTTTGAGTTGTTGTTTGCCATTGTCTAGGCCTGAAGGTACCTTGTGCCTGGCCTCTGCCCCTAGGGCGTCTGTACCTGCCCCGTTGGGGTCTATCTGAAGCATGAAAGGACCAGTTTTTTGATGGCCAGTGTCTGCTGAAGCGAGGAGGTTATACCTGTAAAAAATCTGTAACTGTTTGCATTGATTTTGCCTTTTCTTCCATCTTCTTTAAAACTTTCTCTGCTTTGACCCCAAATAACGCATCCTTTTGTAGTGGGGCATCCAGTAACTTTGCTTTGACATGTTCTGGTAAGGTCTGCTCTTTTAGCCAAGCATGTCTATGTATTACAGACCCTGTGACTGCTGCTCTACATGAGTCCTCCAAAGAATCAAAACCACACTGCAAGGTATGTTTTCCCACTTGTTCTGCTGCATGCAACAAATCTTGCATCCCTTTGAAATCTAGTTGATCTGTTTGAGGGATAATTTTCTGTTTTAACTGAGTAAGCAAGTACTGCTGGTATTTAATCATGTGGAATTGGCAGTTTAATGCCCTCATGGCCAAAGTGGCAGAGGTATACACCCCCCCCCATCTTTCTAATGCCCTGGAATCTCTTTCCGCAGGTAGTGGATTCTTAGCAGTAGAGGCATTAACCCCTTTGGGACCCTGGGAAATGGTTTCTGGGTCTGCAGCAGGGCTTTTATATAAAAACTTGTGAGAGTCAGAGACTCGATAGTATCTGTCTGGTTTAGGTGGTGCTGGAGGTAAGGAATCTGGATTTAGACTGGATTCAGTGTAGACATCATCCAGAATGTCTAAAACAGGAGGAATGGCTAGGGGTCTATGCTTAGGTAGAAGAAGAAACTCACGGAGTCTTTTCTTGGAGTCAGAGTAATCTTGTCCTTCCCAGTGGAAATGCTCTCTCATGGTGTGCAGGGTTTCCCCAAAAGAGAAGTCTTCAGGGGGGGAAACAGAAGGAATAGACTCCTTAGAATCTGAGTCTTCACAGAGAGAGAAGGGGTAATCCTGTTCCTCAGAGTCTGCTGAGGAAATGGATTCCTAGTCAGAAGGAGGTAAATCTTCCTCCAGTCTAGGCCTTTTGTCAGGAGGGGGCTGGGAACCTCTGATAAGGGTAATCAGGTCCTCCGCCATTTTGAGCATCTGTTTTTTAGGCATAGGGGCCTTGTGGGAGTCTGTGGACCCGGTTTCTTAACCTTTGGAAGCTTAGCATATGACTTAACGGAGAAAGTCACTGGTTTAAAGACGCCTTCTGAAACCGAAGGCCTGTCCATAGTCTCTGGATCGCCGCCAGGGCTGGCGTCCACGAGTTGAGGAGGAACCGGCTCCAGTGGCCCAGTAGATTCTGAGTGAGAGGTAGTCGTATTTTCTAAATCTGCGGTAGTCAGGGGCTGCGTAGGTGCCTCACTGAATACTGAAGATCCAGCGGCAGGCCTAACCGAGACCTCGGTATTTGGTCTAGGTTGCCGTTCTTTGTCCTTGCGGTTTTTAAACATAGAGGTTGTCAGAGGTTCCGACAACATAATGTAGTTGAATTTTCTGCCAACCCGACGTTTAATAGTGCGTTTATTGAACCTAGCGCAAAACCGACAACCAGAAACGTCGTGGTCTGGGCCTAGGCAAGGAATACAATAAGAATGAAAATCCTTATGAGGTATTTGCTTCCCACAAGAAATACAATTATCAACTTTGTCTGACATCGGTCTGAGGCAAGAAAAGTTTCCCCAACGGGGTACTTAGCTTTATAGAAGACTTCGGCTGAAATTCTGTTTGAAAATCTCAGGAGCTGGCCGACCGGCACTTGCGAACTGCTGCTGCTTCGGGCACCGCGCGGCAAGAAAGACTGGAGAAAATGGCGTCGGCTGCCTCTTTTATACTCCTGCCGCACTGACGTCAGGGAAGAAGCGACGACAACCGACACCGGACCAAGGCTTTGGAATTCAGGCCGACTGCGGGACCGCCTGACGGCAGGATAACCCAAGTGTGATGACTGCAGCAGCACAGCACGATGAACATCACTGGACTACAGCTTTTCAAATTTCACTCCCTGCAAGTCCAAATTATTATCCATGTGACTTAAAACCTAGTCCAAAAGGTCTTTGATATGCTCCACTACTTTGATGTCTTCAGAAGTGCTAGCCAAATTCTCCATTTTCAATCCAGCAATATTCAGGAAACACCTACTGACTGACCGGAGAGCACTGTACTACACTCCTCCTGTCAGAATAGAGGAATAAACTTGGTGTTCTGGCCAAATTACCAATAGAAACTAAAAATACCAGTTTGGGTCTCCCCTAAAGATAGGCCTTAGACCCAGTGGAATGATATAAATCACATTTATCCACAAAGATGGAAGAACCTTCAAAAAAATGAGCAGTAGTTGATGGTGCTGTAGAGATTAGATGTGTTCCCTGGTCACTCCTCTTGCAAGTTATTTTTTAATACGCATATGAAAGTAAAACAGAGAGACTGTAAAACTGGACAGTTATATTACAGAAGCAAAAAAAGTCTGGAAAAAGAAAGTCAGAGGGGCAGAGCTGGTGGAGGTTCTAAACTCACATGGTCGCCACTGAGGAGTTATAGAAAGAAAATAAACCAAAAGAGCAGCATGCCTATATTTTATAGTCTCCTCTCTCTTTGTCGATTATTACATGAGAAGAGTTCCGGTATTAATAATTTTTTGTGATTATTTCAAGACATTTTATTAATTATATTTACACACTTAAGGAAAGTTAAGATACAGCATTTTATGAAATACTGACCTATGTGTTACTATAAGAATGTTATGCGTTTATGCTTTTCTAGAGTGAGTTCCAATTGTTTTCAAATAAGGGATATACACTTTAGTTTTAAAATGAAGGGAGTGACCAGGATTGAGTGATGAATGGTTCTGACACCTAGCAAGGAGGAGTGCATTTCTGCTTTCATCCTAAGGTGTCAATGGATAACACTACATGCAAAGATTTTCTTGATATGATGGGTGAGTCTGCAATGCTTCACAACTGCATAGTTTATCTGGATTATCTCAGCATTCAAAAGAGCAGGCATACTTAGAGTACTGTTCATACTACAACTTCATCCCCCAATTTTACTAACATCCCATTTTATCCTTTTAAGGGTGTTGGGGACAGTGGAGCCTATGCCAGCAGGTAGTAAGGCCAAAGTATAGAACATTTTCTGGACAGGCTGCCAGTCTATTACAGAGCACATTCTGTTAAATCACTTTGAAAACACCAATTCTCCTACAGCATGTCTTTGTAAATCAGATGGAAATTGGAAAAACAGAATGATGAACATGAATGAATGGAGAACATCAGACACAAAAGTGAAGGCACCACAGTGGAGAATCAAGCAGGACAATTTCTTGTGAGGCCAAAGTAATACTTGCTATGCCACTGCACTGCTCTATTATGTCAGTCCAAATTTTTATACAGGAAACATAACAATAAATGGTCACTTTTTATACATCACTTGGACTTGCAGGATTTTTTGTCTTCTCAGACCTAATCCTACTGGCTCAGTTCCCCACATCCACGCTGGGTCTTCAAGCCATCCTCCTAGCCTCCAGTTTTACTCCCGTATTGATGGGGCAGACCATGGATTCTAAGGGCTCCTGGGAGTTCTGCTATGCTTCCATCCAAGAAGTTTTCTTTTTAATGCCCTACCCACTTCCATTTCCCCAAATCCCCCCACTCATTGACTACATCCAAAGGCAACTCCCCTCTTTGGACCTCCCCTCCCCTCAGGGAGCTTCATCAATGAGCACCTTTTCACCTAGGACAGGCACACCCTTCCCTCCCTGCTACTCAGTCAAGTCAAGTGAGCCAGTAATCAAACCCGAGCTGCCTAGGCCATGGTCAGGGCATTATCCTGCTACATCACCAGAGTGACTTACACTGGGAGGATTGCTAGTGAGAAAACTGTGTAAAAACAGGTGGATGAGTTTTATAACATGAAATATCAAGCAACATGTCAATCAAGACAAAACAAATGGAATGTTTTATTTGCAGGAGCTGACACTTGTTGCACTGCAAAAAAACTACATCTGGACAAGCAGAAGCATAGCATATATTGGTCAAAGGAGTAGGGTCAATACTTCATAAGTGCAAGGGGTCATATTGTTGGTTGCCAAAGTGGAACAAATGAGTTAACTGGGTGAAGGTAGATGAGCCAGTGAGCAGGTTGACAAACACAAATAAGAGAAAAAAAATCCTGCTCCCTGTCCCTGCTCTAATCCTGACTGATATCTCTTCCCCCCTATTCCTTTCTCTACACTTCTCTACTCCACTGTTCTATGTCACATACCTGTAATATTGATTACCTTCTTACTACTTAAAAAAAAAAATTGATCAAAATGGTTTACAATTCAAAATTTTGTTCTTTTGATTGCTATCTCTCAAATGATTGCTCTCTGTATTTGATCTTAGCTTTAACCTGCTAAATGACTCTGTACAAGTTTATCTGAACCTCAGTGTAACAATGTGCTGTAATTCATTTGACTATTACTATATTATTGTAATCTCTGTCACTGCTAATGCTTGGAGCTTTTCTCCCCGGGCCTCTGCTGAAAATGGACATATATCCAGCTAGACTTGCCCGGTCAACAAATGTAAAATAAATAATAAATAATAAAATAAAACACACTAGCTTATTAATTAAGACTGCTGACAACCTGAGGGAAAAATATTGGATGACCTACAAAATGCAGGGAGAATGATTTTTTAAACACCTTTATTTAACTATCACTTATGACATAGGCAAACTTGCATTTATATAGAAGTAATCAAACCATATTAACAAGTTTGCATTTACAAACATTATACATCATATTTATTGTTATATATTATATAATCAAAGGAGAGAATGAAATGTGAATTAAGTGGAGAATAAGAATGTTTGTAGGAATCTCTAAAGAACCTTTATCTCGTATAACTCTCAAGAGCATAAGAATGCATTAGCAGTTAGACTGAGAAAGGTCATAATCAATCACTATGGGACTTAAAAATGAGCTGAAACTAATTTGAGTAGGAACCTAGAAAAATAGTGGGGATGTTTCACCAGTATTATAAAACTGATTAGGAAAAGGACTTCCAAGATGGTGGTTACTCAGTAATGTTGACTAAAGTTATTTCAGTGTGAAAACTAAGAAATTATTTAAAAAGCCAATGAAAGTTATTGATCTTGTAAAATTCAGTCACTGACAAGTAGTAACACAACTTGGATGCAGACGAAGATATTTTGAAAAAATAAGGGACAATCAAACAGAAAAGAAAAAGAAAAAAGCTCTGGCTGGGAAGAACTTCGCAGATGTTCTGCAAAAAAGAGTTTAAGTTGTTGCTTCAGTACAGGAGATGGCATCCAACAATTTAGAGGAAAAATAAATCTAGTGTATTCACAGATGTTTAACATAAATGAGACGTTGCTGGAATATATAAAGTCAAATGACAAAAGACTGGAAAAAGAGAATAATCTAAACAGCTATTCAGATGAGTTCATAAAAATGAAATCAGAATCTGAAATGAAAGAAAAACAGCTGAACATTATTGTTTTCATGAAGAACGGTTTAAAAATAGCAGAGTTAGAAGATAGAGCACACAGGAAAACTAAGATTTTTTGTTATACCAGAAAAACATACAAGTAGTAGATTGCATTCATTGTAGGAAAGTACAAATAAGCAACTGGACTGGTGTTCGACAGCAGATTTTTTTTAAATGAGAGGACACATTGTGGATACAATCCAAATATGGCCATCAAAAATGGCACAGATTTATATTAACTAAATATGGCAATCATGCCAGCAGAAGGAGCTACTCCTGATGAAACTATAGCAGAATGAAAGAAACATTAAAAACTGGGAATATTACAGTGCTGATGGTAACTAATTATTCAGAGTATAACAGGCATAAGAGAAGCAAGTTTATCCTTGCAATCATAGGATGTCAAGAGGCAGGAGTCAAATTCAATTTGTTATAATCAGCTGTCTTCAGAATATTTCTCCTGGTTTATCAAAGATGATTTTGGATGCAAAAGAGGTTACTGAGGAAAAAAAATTGAACCAAGAGTGAGCCAGGAAGCTCAGCGGGACTCCACTTCTAGGCCTTCTGACATTATGAAAACACACAGAGAGACTTTGCTCATAACACCTTTTTCATTCTTATACAGGAAAATACATGTGTGACAGAAAAAAAAGCCCATGAGTTGATTAGTAGACTCAGGACTACATTACAAATGAACCATAGGCTGACATTGGGAAACCTTGATGATCAGGAAGAAACCAGCAAAAAAGTGAAATGTAAACCATCAGATCCAATAGATACAGTATAAACATGTCAGCTACTGTTTTACAATAAGAAGTGGCTACAAGAGACTCAATGTTTATTGACTGTCAGTCTTCTGGAGGAAAAATAAAGCATAACCCCCACTTTATGTCATTAGTGTTCAGAAGGACACTGAATGGATTGAAGTGATGTAACAAAATAATTGTTCCTTCTTGTTCATACTTGCATAAATATTTCCAGAAGCAAACTGCATGTTATTTTCTGAAGTAGTTCTATATGGTACACATTCATAAATATCTATACTGTGAGGTAGGAGGAGAGTTTTATCAGTGACTGCTGTATATGTTACTGAGATTAGAGAAATAAAAGTAAAGTTGTGTACACTTACCATAAATGTAGATGTTTGAGTGTATTCACTGTTGCAGTCATTACACTTGGGTTATCTGCCTGCAAATAGCCCTCAGTCGGCCCCAATACCAGAGTCTTGGGATTTCTGTGTCGGATGCTGTCGCTTCTTCCATGACGTCAGGTCGTCAGGAGTATAAAACAGGCAGGCAATGCCATTACATTAGTTTTTCTTGCCCTAGATGTCAGGAGCCCCCCAAATAGGAAGCTAGTATATGGTGTGGAACACCACCAGTAAAAAGTAAATACCACTGCCATACAAAATGGCCATATACAGGATAGGTAGAAAGGATAGAGAAAAACGGGGCTGGAGGGAGGGAAACTTAAGACTGCAACAATGAATACACTTGAACATCTACATTTATGGCAAGTGTACACAACTGTACTATGTTCTTCGGGTTTCACTGTTGCAGTCATCACACTTGGGTTGATTCCCAAAGCTGAGGAAGGTTGGAGGCAGTCAAGAGGAGTTAGGGCTGGTTAGCAGGCCATGTAAGACTGCTGTAGCAAATCCAGCTCTGGATTTAGAAAAAAACAGGTAAGTGGTAATGCTTGGTGAAGGTGTGTATAGAACTCCAGGTTGCAGCTTCCAGAATGTCCCAGGTAGGGACTCCCCTGAGAAATGCTGTAGAGGTGGAAGTAGCCCTAGTGGAATGTGTTCTGATCCCCTGTGGGGTAAGTTTTCCATGGTGCATGTAGCAGAAATGGATGCAGTGTGCTATCCATTTGGAAATGGTTTGCTGTTAAATGGCCTTGCCCTCTGCTCCTGTAGCAAAGCTGACTAGCAGCTGGTCAGATTTTCTGAAAGGTTTAGTCCTGCCAAGGTAGAACCTGAGCTGTCTGTGCACATCCAAGGAGTGCAGGATCCTTTCCCCTTTATTCTCAGGATTAGGGAAGAAGGTTAGCAAATGGATGGCTTGGTTTAGAGCCACACTGGAGACCACCTTAGGCATAAAGGACGGGTTAGTCCCGAGGGAAACCCTATCAGCATGGAAAATAATGAAGGGCTCCACAGCCATTAGTGCCTGCAACTCAGACACTCTTCTAGTGGAGGTTATGGCTAAAAGCAAGGCTGTTTTCCAAGAAAGGAATTTTAACTCTGCTGAAGACGCAAGTCCAAAAGGGGGAAGCGTGAGCTTTTCCAGTACAAAGTTAAGGTCCCAGGCAGGGGTGGGTGCTCTCTTAGGGGGCCTTAAGTTGTTAGCCCCTCTCAGGAACTGTTTGATGAGAGGGTGAGAGAATAGAGGTGGCTCAGTATTACAATGAGCTGGGATGGTAGAGGCATGAATCTTAATGGAAGAGAAGAATAGGCCTCTGTGGAGTAGCTCTGCTAAGTAATCAAGGATTTGAGGTAAGGAGGGCACAGCTGTGTCCTTTCCTTGAGACTGATTCAAAGAACAATATCTTTTCCACTTTTCAGCATACAATTTCCTAGTACTAGGCCTTTTGGCCTCAAGAATGACATCCAGCACCTGTTTGCTGAGGGTTGCTGGTGGAGTATTCAGGGGATAAGCCAGGCTGCAAGGTTTAGGGTTTGCAGCTGTGGATGCAAAATCTGTCCCTCCTGCTGAGACAGCAGGGAAGATGTGTGATGAAGGTGCCAGGGTGGCACTGTTGTCAGACTGTGTAAGAGTGGGTACCAGTGCTGGTGTGGCCAGTCTGGGACAACAAGAATTGCCCTTGGGCTGTCCTGTCTGATCTTGAGTAGTACCTTTGAGAGGAGGGGCAGAGGTGGAAAGGCATAAATTGAGAGGTTTTCCCATTTGAAGGATAAGGCATCCACCCTCCAGACCCTGCTGTAGGGGTTCCTGGTGCAAATTTTGCTCAACTGGTGGTTCTTGGGGGAGGCAAAGAGGTCCACCTCTGGTGTCCCCCACCTCTGGATTAGAAGGTTGAAGGTGTTGGGCTCCAATTTCCACTCGTGTGGGTCCAGGAGATTTCTGCTTAAGTCGTCTGCCAGTGAATTCTGTTTGCCTGGCAGGAACTGAGCTTGTAGATGCACTTGGTTGCTCAAGGCTGTGTTCCACAGGGCCATGGCTAAACTGCAGAGCGGGTAAGAATAGGTTCCCTCCTGCTTGTTTATGTACCACATAACTGTGGTGTTGTCTGTTTTTATCAGCAGCTGTCCTGGAAGGATTAGGTATTTGAAGGCTGTCAGAGCATACTGTACAGCTAACATCTCTTTCTGATTGATGTGCAGGAGGATTTGCCCTGGGCTCCACTTGGCCCGAATGCATTTGCCTGCCATGTGAGCCCCCCATGCATAGTCTGATGCATCTGTAGTCAGGATTTGGACGGCAAGGGGTTGAGAGAAAGGCAGTCCCTTATTGTGGTTGCATGCTTCTGCCCACCAAAGGAACTCTGCCCTTAGACAAGGTATGATAGGAATGACTGTTTCCAGGTCCCGAGAATGTTGGCACCAAAGACTTTTTAAGTACCATTGAAGTTTCCTCATATGTAGTCTTGCATATGGAATTAGCAGAATGCATGAGACTATGAACCCTAGGGCTTGCAGTATTTACTTTGCAGATAGCTGGGTTTTGGTGGCCATTTGTTTGAAGTAGTTGTTCAAATAGATCTGTTTTTCTTGAGTGAGAAATGCCATCTGGGAAGTTGTGTTCAAGCTTGGTCCCAGGAATACAATTTTTTGACTGGGCACCAGTTGTGATTTATTTTCGTTGATGGTGTACCCCAATGAAGACAGGAGTCTTTTTTCAAATGCCAGGTGCTGAAGTAGCAATTCCTGACTGTCCGCCTGAATCAGGCAATCATCCAAGTATGGGAAAATTTGGATATTTCTCTGCCTGCAGTATGCAATGGCTGGAGCCAGGCACTTTGTGAATACTCTGGGCACAGTAGATAAGCCAAAAGGAAGTGCAGAGAACTGATAGTGCATTGAGCCTGCCCTGAAGCGTAGATATTTCCTGCAAGACTCCCTTACGGGGATGTGCAGATAAGCTTCTTTTAAGTCTAGGGTGACTAACCAGGCATCCTTATCTAGCATAGGGAGAAGCTGTTGCAGGGTAAGCATTTTGAATTTTGGGACCACCAGAAAAGTGTTGAGAATTGATGGATCCAGGATAGGGCACCAAGAGCCCTCTTTTCTGGGTGCCAGGAACAGTTTGGAGTAGAAACCCTGTCCCCTTTGTTGTAGTGGAACAGGTTGAATGGCCCTGATATTAAGCAGGGAAAGTACTTGCTTTTGAGCCTCTGCCCACTGGTTTGGAGGAAGGTCTGGAAACCCACTTGAGGTTGGCAGCGAATGGAAGTAGAATCTGTACCCCTGGGATACAATGTTTAGAACCCATCGGTCCTGTGTAATGGGCATCCAGTTTTTGGCATGAAGGGCAAGTTTTCCTCCTAGGGGCGCAAGTAGTTGGGCAGGGCTGGGAAGGATAACTGAAAAGTCATTGTGAACTTTTTCCATAAGGGGGTGGCTTACCACTCCCTGTTTTTGAGGTGGGAACACTCCATTGTTTAGATCTCTGCATACCCTGAGACTGTAGTCTTGGTGGTCTGGTTCCCCTGTTTTTGGACTGAGAAGGCCTGGAAGGGGCTGGAAAGGACCAGTTTTTAGAAGGCCAATGCCTACTGAATCTAGTTGACTGCACTTGTAAGAATTCTTTAACAGTTTGTATAGATTTAGCTTTTTCTTCCATCTTTTTAAGAACCTCTTCTGCTTTGGTGCCAAACAAATGGTCCTGATTTAAAGGAACGTCTAGTAATTTTGATTTGACATGGTCCGGCAAGGTTTGGTCCTTTAGCCAAGCATGCCTTCTCAGTACAGACCCAGTGTCTGCAGCTCTGCAAGATGCTTCTAGGACATCAAAGCCACATTGCAAAGTACGCTTACTAACATAGTTTGCAGAATGCATTAACTCTTGTAAATCTTTATTTTCTGCACAATCTGGAAATAACACATTTTTTGTTTAATTAATTCCATAATATGTTGCTGATACTTCAACATGTGAAACTGGCAATTCAATGCCCAGATGGCAACAGTTGCAGAGGTATATACCTTCTTACCCCATCTGTCTAAAGCTCTGGAATCCCTGTCTAAAGGAGTAGGGTTTTTGGCTGTAGTAGCCTTAATACCTTTAGGTCCCTGGGAAATGGTCTCTGGATCCGCAGTAGGATTCTTAAAGAGAAATTTGTGAGAATCAGGTACTCTGCAGTACCTGTCAGGTTTTCTAGGGGCAAAGTGTCTGGAGTAAGACTGGATTCCATGAAGACATCATCTACAACATCCAGGACAGGGGGCATAGCTAGAGGCCTGTGCTGAGGCAACTCTAAAAATTCTCTGAGTCTCTTTTTGGACTGAGGATAGTCCTGGCATTCCCAGCGGAAATGCTCTCTTAAAGTATGCAAGGTTTCACCCAAAGAAAAATCCTCTGGAGGGGAAGCAGAGGGAATGGATTCCTCTGCATCTGAATCCTCAAAGTTTGATAAGGGTATGTCCTGGTAATCAGAAGGGTCAGAGTCATCGGACTCCTGATCTGTAGAATCAGAAAGAAATTCAATCCTTTGTCTCTTAGCAGGGGAAGGCTGGCTTCCCCTAATTAGGGTGATAAGGTCTTCAGCCATTCTAAGCATTTGTTTTTGTGGCATGGGAGCTTGAGCATGCACTTTGGTCATTGGTTTTCTAGGCATAGTGCGTACTCCAGGCCTGAGAAACTTGGTAGTTTTAGCTGAAAACGAAGTTATCAGTTAAATGCGAACATCAGTACATCAGAATATACCCTCAGACGCCAGTGCCTGCACAGCGGTTTCGGACCCATCCAAGATAGAGACATCCGCAAGTTCCATAGTCAAAGAAGCATCTTGCGGCATACCAGGCTCCGAATGGGTCTCAGCAGAGGCCTGCAAATCTGTAGAAGCAGGCATCAGGGGCTGCAAAGGCACCTCACTGAGTACCGGTGGACTGGTGACTTGCTTAATGGAGGCGTCGTCGGCAGTTTTGGACCTATGCGGTCTGTCTCTGTCTTTATCTTTACACTTTTTCGGAAGATTGGTAGTCAGAGGGCTTATCGAACCCATTTCGGAATACGGAGAATGACAGCAAAAGAATTTAGCAACAAAAATAGCCCAACGACGAATGGTTCGGGCGTTAAACAAGCCACAAAACCGACAGCAAGGGACGTCCTGGTCTGGGCCTAAACAGGTGATGCAGTAAGAATGAAAATCTCTGTGAGGTATTTGCTTTCCACAGGCAGGACAATTGTTACCGTTTTCCTGACATCGGTTAGAGCAAGAAAAAAGAATCCCCAACGGGGTACTTAGCTTTAGAAGACTTCAGATTTGAAACTCGAAAAATGAAAATTTCAGGTAGCAGCCAACCAGCACTTGCGAACAGCTTCTGCTTCTGGCTCCTTCTCGGCAAGAAAGTGATGTAATGGCGTCGGCTGCCTGTTTTATACCCCTGATGACCTGACGTCATGGAAGAAGTGACAGCATCCGACGCAGAAATCCCAAGACTCTGGTATTTGGGCCGACTGAGGGCTACCTGCAGGCAGATAACCCAAGTGTGATGACTGCAACAGTGAAACACGAAGAACATCTACTCTTTCTTAGTTATAATGTATCCATGCTTTGCACTGTACCAAAACAATGAGTAAAAAGGTCACACAGAAAAAACAATCAGTAAAAAACAAAAGAAAAATCTAGCATGGCTAGACTTTCCACTGTATTATTCCTTAAACCTCCTGTATTAGAGGCATAATGGGATATATGCAAATGACCCTTTAAGGATATCGGGTATCTCAGCTATATGGCAATTCTGAAAATCCATGACTTTTATCTTTAAAAGTCGAATTGTAGACAAATTCAGGCCAATAAAGCCAAACCCCACTAGCTCTGGACATGCATGTTTCAGACTTCTTATGGCATCTTCAGCACAACATAAGTGGAATGTTTTGTTAACCTTTAGAAACACAGGGTTGTCATACCCAGATGAAATCCATAACCATTAGGGTATCTGCAAAATATCTAAACCAACAAATCAACACAATCAGTCAAAAGGTCACACAGAAAAAACAATCAGTAAAAACCAAAAGAAAACTCTAGCAAGGCTAGACTTTCTACCGTGTGATTCCTTAAGCCTCTTGTAATAGAGGCAACATGGGATATATGCAAATGACCCTTCAACTAACAAATTAAAAATCCTTTGCATTGTATTAATGCAGAGTTTGGAATAAATCCAGTAAAAGTCAATATAATGTTGTGAGCTTTGACTGCTGGAGTGTGGATATAAATACATATTGACAACAATATATAATTAAGCATATTTTCCTGTTTTCTAGAAATGGATATTCATATTAATGTTCTTATTTTACGCAAAAAGACAAACAATAGAAATTATGAAAAACATTGAAAATGATGTCCTTTCTCACATTTACAAAGTAACTAGATTTTCTATAAAGACCCACTTTTTGCTGAAGGCAAACAGTCTGACTGTAGATGCAGGCAATTAATCATGAGAAAGAACAGCGTGTTCCGATTAAAATCTACAAGGTACAATGACATTATCTTTTAAAGAGATACTGGCAAGCGGTTCAGTGAAACACTGTATTCTGAGTGAAATTCGAGAGGAACAAATTAATGAACTTTTAAAATGGATATGGAGAAACAGGTCCTTAAACAGTTACATAATTAGCTACCACCCTAGCAGCTTTAATAATTGAATACATTAAATATAACAGTGCACAACTTATTTATTTATTTAATTTTTTCTGAAGTCAGCCAGTATACTATTTAAAGGCTAAATGTTAATGGTTACTGAAAGTATATAAGTTGTTTTTCATATTTAGGAGGAAACAGTGATAAAATAAGAACAGACAGCAAACTGCATATGTGGGAACACTGCCTTTAACATGCGCATTAATGTTATCAATCTTCATTTTAAAATATATCATAGTTGTAGGTGCAGCCATCGATTTGGGGTAATTGTGCCTATTTAGAAGGTAGACTTTTTTTAACACCCTTTATTAAATTATCACTGAAGACACAGGCAAGCATATATTAATAAAAATCAAGAAAACAAACTATATTAACATGCTTCCAGTTACACAGATTGTATATGAAGTATGTTTTTTTTATAACTGTCCTCAGTTCCAATATTACATAAATTACACAATTCCTGCCTTCCCTTAAACCTCACTGCTCCTCTAGAACATTATTTTGCATGCATTATTCCCACAATTTCTGTTTATTTTGATGCAATTTGCTCCTTTCCTTTTCTAAAGATCCCATTTCCAGTTCTTTAATCTCTGTTACAATATTCAATACTTTAAATACATTTGGTTTAAACTTTGATTTCCATTTTCAAGTCATTGCTTTTTTTTTTGGCAGCCACCAGAATTAAACATAACAAGGCCTTATTATGTGTAGGCAATCCAGATCCTGTGTCCCAGCTGAAAAGAATCATTTGCTTAGCTACACACATTTGTTCACCCAATATTTCTGAGTACTCAGTAGGGAATTTTTAAAATCTACCAACTCATTACACTCCCAAAGCATATGTTCCCAGTTACCTCTTTCTTCCCCATCACACCTCTGACATTTGCCATATACCTGTAGAAAAATTCTTTGCAGTCTGCTTGGGGTATTAAAAATACCTATGCAAATATTTCCAAGTAAAAAGCTTAAACCTTCTACACTTTGTTGCATACTTGGTAGTCATATATAAGTCCACTCACTGTTCCCTTGTAAACTGTTTATCCAGTTTTGCTTCCCAACCTTTTCTAACCTCCTCTAATTCTTATAATCATTGCGCAATATTTTATATGCTGTATAATTTATCCCTCTTTTAACAGCAGTTTCTGGTCTAGACTCAACTAAAAACTTTACCAGAGCAGGCTTTTCACAAAGGATTCTCCCATCTCTTATTCTTTGTTTGTACTAGGATAGCAATCACTGGTAAGGAAAGCAGTCTCTAGCCTAGAGTCCACATGTCTTTTTAGCTTCTCTCCATTCTATTACTTTTCCCTTTCCAGTAACTTGCTCCAAATACTTTGGCTACTTTGCCAGTTTTCTCCAGTAAATTTCAGCCGCCTCTTGCCCGTTTTCTGAACCATACTTGCAGTTATCCCTATTAACAAAATATCCTTTCTCCATTCTCATGCTGGCTTAGTTCTTAGAATACTTTCTACTACTTTCTAAATATAATATCCTGTATGGCTATTATTCTCCTTAAGGATATGCACCCAAAATCCCAATTTCCTTATTTCTTGAATTCCCCCCTCCCCCATCCACTATCATTCCTTTCCACTTTGAATTATAATGTTCTGCTTATATTATATATACAAACCTTAATTGTTTAAAGTATTAACTGCTCTAAAATATCACTTCAAATCAGGTAAACCTATGCCACCTTGTTCTATTGGAAGGATCATGTTATACTACTGCCCCCCCCCCCAGATTCATTCAACTCCTTATTAATCATCATCTACGATATCTCCTACAGTTGATAAAAATATGCTTGACCTGTATATAAAACTAAAGGGACTAAAAACATTTTCGCTGCTTGTACCTTACTATCCATATCCCTAAAAAAGAGCTTCCATTTTCTAAGTTTTTGTATTATCTGTTTTGTCTCTTTCCATATATCTTCAGCTGCCATAACAAAAGATCTTTTTAATCCATACTCCTAAATACTTCATCTTATTGTGTCCCCATAAACACGGGTATTGCTGAAACAACTCATGTAGGGTACACAATTTACGGCAATAGCCTTTGTAAAATCTTGAATACGTTTATATCCTGAAAAGACTTGAAACTGACTTTAAATGTTCCACAACATTGAAATACCCTTTTCTGGATTTATCAGGTACAACATAATGATCATCTGCCAATAAAGCCAATTTTCTTGATTGCCATACCAATTTTATCCTTGAATTTCCGAGTTCCTAATTTTCTTTGCCAGTGGCTGTAAATATAAAAGAAATAAGCAAAGGGAAAAGAGGACCCACCTGCCTGGTTCCACTGTTCAAACACAACTTACCACAGAGGAAGCCTACCACTTTAATTTTTTGCCTCCAATCCCTCATATAATCTCCTAATAAACCTTATTATTGCATCAGACAATGCAAATGCTTCCATTGCCCTACTCATAAAATCCCAGCTTACTCTGTTGAATGCTTTCTCTGTATCAAGACCTACCAACAACAGTTGTACCTTTTTACATTCTGCTTCCCTCTGGACCATCAGTGTTCTATTAATGTGGTCAAATATTTTTCTCCCTTCCACAAAACCACAATAATCCATATCTATCAATTTTGTCTAAATATTTGTCATTCTTTTAGCTAGTACAGACAAACACTTTGTAATCATGGTTTAAAAGTGAAATGGAACTATATGAAGCTGGGTCTAATGGGTCTTTACCATCTTGAGTTATTACAGCCATCACAGTATTCTTCCAAAATGTTGGTGCTTCCCCTCCTTTTAAAATACTAAAACAAAACAATTGAGATAGTTTTAATTTTCTTCCCTCCTAAATTCTAAACTTCCACTGGAATACCATCTATTCCTGCAGACTTTCTTGCAGACTGATTATATATCACCATTTTACCTTATCAGCTATTATCTTAAATGTTAATTGCTGAGCCTCATCAACCTCTAACTTTGGCATACTTAAGTATTCCATAAATATTTCTATTTGTGCTCTTTCTTAATTTCCACGTCTCTGCTATATACAATTTTCATAAAATGTCCAAATGATCTCTAATACCTCCACAAGATGTCTAGTCAGTTTACTTGTTACAGCCACTTTAAATTTGTCAAAATCCCTTTCTACTTTATGTGGCCTAATATTTTTTTTGTGTCTTTTGGCTTTTCCCTGTTAGGGGTCGCCACAGCGGAACTCCGGTCCGCTAATGATTGGTAGTGGATTTTTACGTACCGGGTTACCAGCCCTGACGCACAACCTTCAACGAAGGCACTCCCCATTCACATATCCCTCCACACAGAAAATGCTCTGAGAATCGAACGGGACAACGTCTTGCTATGAATGTGGCCTAATATATTATGCCAAAAGTTTTTGTCCTCTGGAGTGATTATCAAAAATAGTTGCTTAAAAACAAACAATCTTTATAAACTCATACATATCATCAAGATACTCCCTTATTTTCTACTTGGCACTCTGCAGTTACACCTCTTCTTGTTCTGCAATATCCCCCTTATTCTAAAATACTTTAATGCTTGTCAGCCCCTCTAAATAAATTCCTATTACTTTTTAAACATAATTTTATTTTATTTCTATCTTATTTTTAAACTCCATTTTAATTTTATCCCACTCACTAGATATAACTTCCGACAAAACTTCTATCCTCCATAATAACTCTTGAATAATTTCTACTACCCATTCTTTAAATTCCTCTCTCTTTAACAGGCATGTTAGAAAGCACCAGTGTCTCATTTTGACTTCACTGCTGTGCTTTTTATCTCACTTTTTACTGATGCACGATTTGTAACAGTTATTAGGCATTTGCCATGGCTTTCAATTAAATAAACATGTTCCTGTGAAATATAATTTCTATCTAGTCTAGCCTGGTTATTCTGTAAAGTCTCTCATAGTTCCCACTACTGAATTTGCATCTTCCATACCAAACATTTCCATGAATTTCTTCAGAAATATACATTATTTTGTTATATTTCCCTTCTGGGCCCACCAGACACATCCTCATTGCTCCAAATCAAATTCCAGTCCCCACCTGCAAGTAATTTTCCCTGCTGAGAACTGATTGTTTCTCCCAAGATTTTATTAAGCTCCATAATAGCAATTTTTGGTAAAATATAAATACATGCCAGTGTAATCCTCTTCCCTTGCCAGTAGCCAATTACTAGCACAAATCCATCCTTATTTTTTCCTTCTTCTATTGCTATTGCAACTCCACTAGCAATTGGAATAATTTTTCAATGTTTTCCTTTTTCCCCAATATTCTGCTGAATTTTCATCCTGAAATATTTTTATTATCAACTTCACATGCTCATTTCTTTCAAAATGTGTCTCATGCACCCCTGATATTTGCAGTCTGCATTTTTTAAATAATTCAGTACTCTCACATTTTTGTTTATACCTGAAAGATATTTATGTTCCAAAATAAACTGGACAGCATAAGCATTATGACAAGAAGTTAATATATATGACAGCTTTTTTGAATGTGTATTTCCAACTTTCGTGTTACATGTACAAGCCAATGTTTGGCAGGTCGATCTTTTATACAGTCGTTTCTTGTCATCATCATTTGAATCCATGTCACATTTTCAAGACCTTTCCTTTAATGAAAACCCTCAAACAAAAAACTAAATACATTTTTAAAGCACCCCCATCCCATATTACCTTAGAATAAACACACAAAATATATGTACGTCTTCAAAAAAGGAAGCTTAACCCTTCCAGATATGAACTGTTTTTTGTTTTGCTTTCGGCATTTCCTGGTTAGGGGTCGCCACGGCGGAACTCCGGTCCGCTAATGATTGGCAGTAGATTTTTACGGTGCTGAGGTGCCAGCTCGACACCCAACCTTCAACGAAGGCACGCCCTATGCATGTCTTTCGAATGCCACTCGACCGGACATACAGACTCCACACAGAAGGTGCTCCAGCCAAGAATCAAATGGGAGAACCTCTTGCTGTGAGGCGACAACGCTACTGCTGCACCACCGCGGCTCCCCTTCCAGATATGAACAACTGCCCAAATCATCAGCTGCACGCACAGGCATTATCCAATCTAAAATTAAGTTTACCCATGCTAAAGAGCAAACTACAGAGTGTGCTCCCACTTACACTGATTGCTATCTGTTCTTTTCTTCTCTCTGTTGCCCTCGCAGTTGTGAAAAACAGCCTGTATGCTTTCAGAAAACATTAACTTTTAGCCTTAAGAAGAAAGTACACTGGTTATCTTTAAATAAAACTAAATTGTACACTGTTCTATTAAATGCACTGAAGTATTAAGACTGCAAGGGAAACTTTCTCTTATTCATTTCCAATAATTTCAAACCTTATTTTTTCTAAACTGTTTGCCCTTGCACCTTTGAATTTTCATTTCCCTCAACAATGTTCAGAACTCTCAAAATTGTTTGTACCTGTAGACATAGTCTTCATGAAAACATAAGAACAAAATGTACAACTGCCTTCTGCTGCAGACTTCTTAAATCCTACTAAACATTTGCTAAAGAAACAAAAAAACAAACTAATATCATTGCATATGTAAGAAGCCAAGTTCTTCTCATGGCGTTCATTATCATATCTTGTTTTCCAACCATACTTGCTTACAGAAAATACTTGAATTTAGATTTAGTCAGGGGCATTACTCTAGACATTCATCTTTGCAAACATAAGAGAAAACATCTTAACTTTACATATAATCAATGCACTTTACACACTGACCCTATCCCAACAGCCCAAGATTACAGTATATTAAATTTAACTTGATTTTGTCCAGTCTTTCCTCTCTTTTTACAATGTAATGCCTATATTTCCTAAAACACAAGTCTGTCTTTTATCAACTCATCCATTAAATCATCAAATCTGCATGTTTTAGCTCTGTTTCTCAAATCAGTTATATAAGCTGCAAAAGTTTCACCAGGCTTTTGATTCCTTGTGTAAAATAAGTGCCTTTCCATCATTTGGGGGTTACACATTTCTCGAAGTTTATATTTTAAGCACTCAGGGTCTTCCCTTGACTCAGCCGGTACAACTATATGACGGTTTTCCCTCTCTCCAGCAAATACAGCAGGTGCATACACAAATAAACACTCCTTTTCAATGACTTCTGACCCAGCTAAATTAAGCAGAATAAATGCCTTTGTACGAATATCTTTATCAGAAAATACAGCCTGTATGAAAATATCGTACTCTTGCTCAAACAATCTCCAATTCTCTGCAATATTAGTATCAAACAAAAGTGGTCCTGGTTTTCAAAATCCATCTTTCATGCCAACAAATTATGCACAAACACACTGTCAAATATGGCCCATGTAACTATGTACGAACAAGTTGTTATATGTGCGTGTAATAACATTCAAATGCACAATAAACCCTTTGAAGTACTGTACTTTGTGAAATATGCTCTGAAATCACTCCAGTGGCTTTACTTGACAGAGGCACTGGGAACTAAATTCGGTTGGCACGATGCCAGGGTAATCCTATGGGCTAGGCTTGTAAAGGCTCCAGGGCCATTAGCCTAGTACACACCTATGAAATGACTGTAGTTTGCAAAATAACTGTATTTTAATACTGCACAAACATGCAAACTCTTCATACAATTCTGATATCTTGAATAGCTTTAATTAATACAAAAAAGTACATGCGGCGCAAAAAAACTGTGTTGTCTTTATTTCATTCGTTTTATGCAATTCAGACTTTATTGCAAACATTTTTTTGTAGTAATTGAATATTTCTAGCAATATGTCACAGTTTCAGACATTTCATTTACTTAAAATGTTTAGAGCGTTCCGTATGCTTTGTTTCATATTTTGCGAATAAGAAATAATTTGAACAAGTTTTAATATCTGAAATTCGTTTCTGACCTGTTTTGTGAGTTATACATGCAATAGGGATGATCCACTCCTGTATTCCTCCAATCTTATCTGAATGCCTCTCGGTCTTGAATATGGAGAAACTGGACACCATTCTTGCACTGTGTCGCTTGTCTCTCTCTAATATAGATGATGAACAGGCAGGGTAGTTTGTTTATATGCTTTTTACATGAAAAAACATCAGGATGGATAGCAGCATTACAAAATATAAACAAACTGATTAACAGACAGACTATACAAACATACAAGCTTACATCTCAACAGTTTACTACAAAATGGCAGTCAGGCTCACACATGCTCAGTATTTATACACTTGTGTAAGCCCCAGCTGGAATAAATGTACTATACTTCTGACTGGTGTACAGTGAATAATCATTTTCCACAAATACTCTACTGTCTCATGTTTTTAATACTTTGCCCTTTTGCCACAGTTTTGTCGGGATCAACTGTTTCTGCTGGTCTGATAAATAGAGGTCCTGGCTGCTTTCTCATGACCATGTTTGGAGCATACACTCAATTTCAATTAACAAATCCTGCTGTGGAATAGCAGTCCAGTTACTTACTTGTGCTTTCACAAAATTAATACAGTCTGTTCCTTCTGTTTCTCTGGCAGAGCAGAAAATTTCATGTTTTCTCTGCAAGTTCTGTCCTCTAATGCAAACATTTTTCTGAAACAGCTATTCTTGAGAAGTCTCATACTCAGCCAGCATTTTCTTCATTTCAACCTCTGTTTTTTTCAGTTTTATTATCTCATCTGAATAGCTAGCTAGAGCATCTTCCATTTCCAGCCTTTTGTTATTTTATTTGATATACTCCTTCAATAATTTCCTTTATTTTAATCAACTCTGAGTATATTTGATTCATTTCTCTCCTCTAAATTATTGGAGGCATCTGTTGTATTAAAGCTGAAGCATGAACTGTTTTTTTTTTTTTTTTTTTTTTTTTTTTTTGATGAATAGCTGCAGGAATCTTCCCAGTCAGCATTTTCTCTTCACCTTTTCTAGATGAATTTCTTTCAAGTTCTCCAAATTTCTTTCTGCTCACATCCAGTCAGTGTATATACTAGCCATTAACTGAATATTTCTCAAGCTGACAGAATTAGTAGTTCTTATTTTTTAGCTTCTTTTTTCACAACAGGAGAGCTGAAATTAAGCTGTTTATTGTGCAGCCATCTCAGGAGTCCCAAAAATGTACACTGTTATGTGAGTTTGATGCAAGTTAAAAAGGTATGGGGAGTTTTTGGAAACTGTTTTTATTTATTTTTTCTACATTTTTATTGAAATAAAAAGTCTGTGAAAGTATGTCATGGGTTCAAATAAAAATTGGAAGAAGCAACTGCATAGCACTCCAGTCATTAATATGTATTTATAAGCAGCAACGTGAAAGTATATTGTCAGAAGAACTGCCATGTATAATATTTGGGATTAATAGCTTTTTATCAGAATGGCTGCTTTGTCACATTAACATGAAATGTGAATGGCCCTAGAGGAATAGAAAAAAAGAAGCAGAGAGTACTGCATTATATTAAGAAGTGTAGGGTGCAAATAGCAATGTTACAATGGACACACTTTGCTATAAACTTGCATGTGAAATTGCCAAAAAGGGTGGACATTCAGCAGAATATGAGTGGCAAAGAAGAAAAGATTAATAATACAGACTGAGATAGTGGCTTTAACAGTTACAGAAGAAAAAAGGACAATAATAGTATATTTGTAAAAGCAAGGAGTTACTGGCATGGAAGAAGGATTATGCTTACGTGTACTTATATTTCACCCATAGCTACTGATCTGATATTGTTAATCCTCATTCATTCCTTACACATGGGTATTGGTTCTGACCTCGGAATCGAGCCGGCCATTTTCCAAGCTCACGTCAGCTTCAAACTCTCAAGCTAAACTCTTACCCACAATCCCCCTCTCTCTGTTACCCCAGATTTCATTTGTCGCATTGCCATTCGGTCATGACAAGCTACTTCTCTTGAGCTAAGTACAGTTATTTGTTGTTTAATAGTCTTTCATATTACTTTTCTGTCAGAAAAGTTTATATTTCTTTGTCTCTTACCCTACTGCATCTAGCGTACATAGTTTCTTCAGGTTTTTCTGCTCTTTTCTTTACCTTTTTACCGCAAGGTATTCTCTCTTTACCATCGTTGTAAGCCTTTCCTTTTTTCTCATACCTTCAGGTATTCTTTTGTACCATTGCTGATACCTTTTTCTATTAATTAATTTGCTGTCATGGCAGATAAGAAAGGTAGTCCGGGGTTTAAGCGGTGTTCTGATTGCGGACACAAACTACCTACTTCTGATGCACACTCTTTGTGCATTTGTTGTTTGGGGGCGTCCCACTTGTCTGTTGATCCACCCTGTACTATTTGTGAGAACTTTTCGAATAGAACCTTGTTGGAAAGGAAAAACAAGCTGTTACTGAAGGGACTTCTTAAATCTCCCTTTTCAGAGGCTATTTCTGGGTTGGAGGCCTCAATCCCTCCTAGAGCCCATAAGAAAATCTTGGATGTTCCTACCAAAGCTAAATCTTTGCCTTTGTCCCCGGCTGGGGACTCCCGCCAACCAAAACGTAAAAAGGCTAAAATTTCGGCTCCGGAGCTCACTCAGTCAGCCACAGTGCTTTCGGTGCCTAGACCTTCGGCATCGAGGCCTTCGGCTCCATTAGTGATCTTGGCTCCGTCTTCTCCTGCAGCCTTCACTATATTGGCACTGAGGGACTCCTCGGTTCAGACTATTACCACTGTATCGGCACCGACTGTTCAGTCAGCGCAGACCTTCACCACGTCGGCTCCGAGATCTTCCTTGGAACCGACACCTTTATTGTTGACTCCAGTTTTGTCGGTCCCAGCTTTGGTACCGACAACCACTTTGGCACCGATCCCTGTGTTGGTGCAGACCATGACCTCAGCACCGATGACTTCTTCGGTGCAGACACCCGTAGTCCAGTCTTTCTCGGCACCGTTGTCCTTGGTGTGGACGGGTGAGATGGGTACCAAGTTTGCCTTTTCTGTGGACAGACCTGTTTCTCCCTTAGTCTCCGTGAGGTCCACTAGAAGCCTTTCCGAACATGATGTGTTGCGTCTTGTGGATCAGGTGCTCTTGGCCAGAGGTATCCCAACCCTCAGGAACTATCCTTCCTTGGGAGGTGATCACCCATCTCCAAAGGCCCCTTCTTATTCTCCTCCTTCATTACCTTTGAAGTCCATGGATACAGCACAGTCTTCCCCTTCTGCGGTCCCCTTTATGAATCTCACTAAGGAACTGCAGTTGCCTTCATGGCAGGAAAGTTTTGCTATGACCCAGGATGTCAGTTGTGACACGCATAGTTTGCTGCTCCACCGCCATCCAGGGACTCTGGGTCAGCAGGCTGAGACACTTAGGGGAGGGGTGAACCCTGTCCTAGACATGCACTCCTCTTCAGGTGGACCAGCCTTCCAACTGATGGAGAAGGCTTTTGCTGGTGATACTGGACTGTCTATACCGCCGTCCTCCTCTGGTACACTGGTTTCACAATTCGCACCTAGCAGACACCGGGTGCAAGGGCCTCAGGATATATTCCCACAGGAATCCCCTTTTCCGCTGTCTTTTCCAGCTTCTCCCGCTGAGGAGGTCCACCGGAAAGGTTAGTGTAAGAGGAAGCACATGGACTCCACAGAGGAGTCCCTCACTGAAGACACAGATTTCGATGAGGGGGAAGGATCCCCCTGGTCACCCTCTGAGGTATCCTTTGGTGATATCCTCGAAATCCTGAAACAGAGAGGTGACTGGCAGTCCTCTAATCCGACCTCTGAGGAATCTGTGTTCCTGCAGGCCTTTTGTGCCCGGCCCCCTACCTCCTGGGTTACTCCACCTGCCGATGAACTTGTCCGGCTTATCGTGCAGTGTGCTTGGAAGGCTCCTGATACCGTCTAAGCTATTCCAAGGAGGCCAGATAAGATTTTGTCCCCTCCTGCTTCGGATCCCCATTGGTCCAAAGGTCTTCCTGTGGATGCTTTGGTGGTGGAGGCCGCAACACAAAAGGATCTGGCAAAAGAAGAAAGCCAGACTGTCCATCCGCCTAACAGAGAGTCCTGGGCCCTGGACAGGATAGGGAAGTGCACCTTTGCTTCAGCGACCTTTACTATCAGGTCCCTGAATTATATGGCACACTTTACCAGGCTTCAAAGGGATCTGATTTCTGAGCTCTCTGAAACTTTGGCTAGTGCCGTGTCTGATGAGGTCCGTGACAAAGTGGCCACTCAGCTGGCCACCACTGAATCAATATCTAGCTCCTCTATGTGACTGATATCTCACGCATCAGAAGGAGCAGCTAGAGCAGCAGGTTCAGCTGCGGTCTTGAGACAACACACCTGGATGCACTTGTGCAATTTTGCGGAACCCCTTAAGGCTTCCTTTCTTAATGCCCCCATTGAGGCCTCCTCGTTGTTTGAGCCCAAAGTTAAAAGCACACTGGCCAGATGTGAACAGGATGGTAAGACCCTTTCTGCCGTAGGTGTCCGTTATTCTTCCCCTCGACGTGCTTTCTCCCAAAAGAAAAAGCGTGGGAAGATATGGTTCAAGAAATCTCAGGGTCCTTTCCGTGACACACAGGCCAAGTTCTCCCCTAGAGGCAGAGGGGGAAATCCCCAGGGAAGACGCTCCTTTCGGGGCAGAGGGGGTCCGCATAACCAGGGTTCCAGGGATTCTTTCCCTGGTCAATCCCACCAGCGCTCCTGAAGAGCGTCCCAACTCCTTTCCTCTGGAGGTGGTTGGGGGACGTTTCGCCTTGTACCCTTCTGCCTGGCTAACCACCACCACCGATTCTTGGGTACAAAGGATTATAACCAGAGGTTATCATATCCCCTTCGATCTTTGCCCTGCCCCTTCAAAAAACCTTCCCGACGTGCTACCCAGTCAAAGGGAAGAAACAGCACTAGAGATAGAAAAGCTGCTAAGAAAGAGAGTCATCCAAATAGTCCCACCAGACCAGATAGGATCCAGATTCTACTCAAGACTATTTTTGGTGCCAAAGAAAACTGGGGACTGGAGACCAATTCTGGATCTCAGGGTAATGAACAAGTTTGTGAGAGTACAAAAATTCCGGATGGTCACAATACAGTCTATCCTCCCGCTTTTGGAAAAAGACGATTGGATGTGCTCGATAGATTTTCAAGATGCGTACTACCACATAAAAGTGGACAGGCCATCAAGAAGATTTCTGCGCTTTAGTGCGGGAACCAGTCACTACCAGTTCAAAGTACTGCCCTTCAGACTCTCTACAGCCCCCAGAGTGTTCACAAAGTGCATGGCAGTTGTCACAGCTCACTTGCAACTTCAAGGATTTCAGGTGTTTCCATACCTAGACGACTGGCTCATTTCCGCCCCCACCAGACATATACTGGAAGAAGCCCTGGCACACACTCTCCTCACTGCTCAAAGGCTATGCATAACCATAAACTGGCAAAAATCCAATCTCACCCTATCTCAGTCGACAGAATTCATAGGGGTTATCTTGGACACAAAGAACTGCAGAGCTGCTATTCCAGAGCACAAAATTCTAAGGATAAAGCAACAACTGATTATAATCATTTCAAGGGAGAAACCCACAGCTCACTCGGTTCTACAGCTGTTGGGTTCCATGGCAGCCTCCATCACCATTGTTTCCCCTGGCCAGGTTTCACATGAGGCTTCTACAATGGCTACTGGTTACCCAGTGTTATCCTTTTCAGCATCCTCTTTCAGCCATGATTCGAGTAACCCACAGGTGCAAACAGGATTTAAATTGGTGGATGGACACACAATCTGTCACAATGGTCTCGCCCCTTCTCTTCCCAGCAACCCAAGGCCACGATGACCACGGACGCCAACCTGATGGGGCGGGGGGGCCATGTCAGGGACAGACAGTCCAAGGCACTTGGTCCGAACTGGAGGCCCATCTGCTATAAACGTTCTAGAGCTGAGGGCGGTGCTTCTGGCGTTGCAAGCATTCCATCCCCTGCTGCCGTCTGGGACGATTGCAATTCAATCAGACAACATGGTGGTGGTCTGGTACATCAACAAGCAAGGTGGAACCAAATCTTACCTCCTTTGTCAAGAGGCCATGAGGATATGGCAATGGGCGATGGCTACCAACTGTTTTCTCCTAGCAACGCACATTCCCGGGAGTTCCAACGTGATAGCAGACAGACTCAGCAGGTGCATCTTCAACCTCACGAGTGGTCCATGAATCCCTTGATAGCGGCGGAGATCATCCACCGCTGGAGCCATCCTTGCTGCGACCTCTTTGCACCCCCGACCAACTACAAATGCAGTAACTACTTCACCCTGATTCCCCCTCCGGGACAGTCACCCAGGAATGCTCTAGTCCACGATTGACTCTCGGGTCTTCTTTATGCATTTCCACCCTTTCCCCTCATTCCCCAGTTTCTGAAGAAAGCCCGTCGGTTGAAGAGCAAGGTGATCCTCATAGCACCATATTGGCCTCGACAGATTTGGTTCCCCTTCCTTTGGCCTCACCTACTAGATCGACCATGGATTCTCCATCTAACCCCAGAGTTGATCTCACATCCATAGAACCTGATTCATCCCAACTTGAACAGCCTGAAGCTCACGGCTTGGCTACTCTAATTCCATTGATTGCCAGGCAGAATGAGCTTTCTTTATCAGTATGTGACATTCTCATTGCATTTCATAAGTCTTCCACTAGAATTACTTATCTGAGCAAGTGGAAAAGATTTACCTGTTGGCTGAAAGATAAACAAGTTGATCCCTTTTCAGCACCAGTGTCGATAATACTAGACTATCTGGCCGACCTCTTTCAACCGGGTCTATCAGCCTCTACCATCAGAGTTCATCTGGCTGCAATTTCTAATTTTCATGAGTGGGTCCAAGATTCCTCTCCTATGTCCCACAAATTCTGCAAGACCTTCATAATAGGTGTGAATCATCTGAAGCCACCTTTTAGAGAACCTATTCAACCATAAGATTTATCATTAATTCTACAAGCTCTGACAATGCCACCTTACGAACCTGCCTCTTCTTGCAACCTCAAGTATTTGTCATGGAAAACCTTGTTTTTGGTCGCCATTACTTCTGCCAGACGTATTTCTGAGCTACAAGCTCTATGTATCAAGAGTCCATACTTGATTTTTCATAGAGAGAGAGTGTCTCTGAGAACTAATCCATCCTTTCTGCCTAAAGTGATCTCTGAAATGTCCATTAATCAAGCCATTGAATTGCCAGTTTTCTTTCCCAATCATTCAAACAGAGGAGAGTATTGCCTACATACCCTAGATATCCACAGGCAAATTTGTTTTTACTTAAACAGGACTAGGCCCTTTCTTAAATCTGACCAGTTATTTTTGGCTTTTTCTGGACCTAGAATAGGATCTGCTGTTGCTAAGGTCACATTAGCTAGATGGTTGAAGGACTGTGTGACCTTCATTTATACACAACGTAATATCTCGTTGCCTACTGTCATGAAAGCTCATTCAACAAGGTCGGTGGCAACTTCTGCTGCCTTCCATGCCAGAGCTTCCTTACATGACATCTGTGCAGCTGCAACTTGGGCTACACCTCATACCTTCATCAATCATTACAAATTGGATTTGGCCTCCGGGGAAGAGCATCTTTCGGTTCTATGGTGCTCAGGAATGTCCTTCCATGAGAGCCTCCCAGGAATAGAGGTAGCTGGGGACTCTGTCCCATGCGTAAGGAATGAATGAGGATTAACAATATCAGATAACGAAGTTACCATAACATTCCATCTGTATTGTTGATCCTCGTTCAGTCATTACGACCCTCCCTCCCTCCTTCCCCCCTCCTGTGGTTTCTAGTGGATCTAACCATCCGGTTCTCATAGGTTATTTGACCAGAGGTAACCTCTACCTTCTTTGACTTGCAAACTCAATCTGAGTTAACAGGGGGAGGGGGATTGTGGGTAAGAGTTTAGCTCGAGAGTTTGAAGCTGACACAAGCTTATAAATGGCCGGCTCGGTTCCGAGGTCAGAACCGCTACCCATGTGTAATGACTGCACGAGGATCAACTATACAGATGGAACGTTATGGTAAGACATAACTTTTTATGGAACTTGGAAAATTTGAGGAGAAATAGTAGGCAGGGAATTTATTTACATGTGGGGACGGGGACAGAAATGGGATTTGGACTAGGGAGGATGAATCAGGGGAAGTAGAAGGAAATTATAATATGGGCAGGGTAGATTTC
The DNA here is from genome assembly GCF_019279795.1 of Protopterus annectens. Classification (NCBI taxonomy): domain Eukaryota; kingdom Metazoa; phylum Chordata; order Ceratodontiformes; family Protopteridae; genus Protopterus; species Protopterus annectens. Next base: position 1,053,146,834 of record NC_056725.1, on the reverse strand, counting down.
TGAAGATATATGCAAAAATTTGAAAGGGAATATGTTCAGAGACACCAAGCCCCAAGCCTATTAAAGGCACTCAAATAGCTTGCATCCATAAAAAGGGTTAAAACCCCCTGAACCACCCATGAATCCAAACTGGATTTAAAAAATCAAATTGAATATGTTTTTTTTCACTTGCAAAAGTAATTTATTCCACCACACGCCTGCTAGTCCACAGAAATAGTCAATTCAAATGGATGTTTTACCTAACATACCATTTACCAAATATTTATCGTTTCTCATATTCATACTATGTATTATTTTGTATCCTCCCACACAGTTTCTAAATCTACACTCTTTAAAGCACTTATACATGGTAATAAGGCCTCCCCTGACCGATCTATATTTTATTGTGTACAAGTGCAAGCATCTCAAGACTCCTACAATAATTCATCTCTACCATCCCCTCGAATTCTCCTAATAAAATGTCTTTGAATCCTCTCCAGTTTAACTGCATCATATTATATGCACAAAAAGACTCACAATATTCAATAACTGGTCTTACCATAAGTGTTATAAATTGGGAAAAAAAAACAGCCTTATCTCTACTAGCAATACTTTTAAAAATGTTATCTATTTCACAACAGCAGCTTCTGATAATATCCATTAGCTGATGATTAAAAGCTAACTTATAATCTACTTTTACTCCAAAATCCCTAACAGCATTACTCTTTTTGATATCAATATTATCCAGTGCATGAGGATAACTGGGATTCTCCATACCAAAATGCATAGTACAAGTCTTCCTAACACTGACCTTCATTTAAATGGATTATAGGGAATGACGTGAAGTATCCAAATAAGCTTGCAGAGAAAACTGATCAGACAACTCTGAAATAATTGAGTCAACTCTGACATCATCACCATATTTTGTCAACCAAAATCTATCATTTAAAGGAAAGCTAGACATAAAAATTCCAAATAGTAACAGACCCAATACTGAACCCTGTGGAATTCTCCTAATAATCATTATTTCATCTGAAAAGCAGTTACCAATTTTCAGCCTACTATTCCAACCATACATCCAATTTGCTACCCACTTAATTACATTCCATTAATACTTAGTTAATTTAAAATATCTAATACTCTAAAATGGGGCGTAGTATCAAAAGCCATGGATATACCTACATATATATCTTCTTCATTCCCATCATCCAGAACTATCCACAAATGCTCATAAAAAGTTAACAAATTAGTACCATAGAATCTACCTGCAACAAATCCATGTTTCATTAAATCATATTCATCACACAAAGAACTAATAATATATTGAGACAATACCTGTTCAAAACATTTACCAATAAGACTCGTAAGACTAATCAGTCATAAATTTCCAACAATATGATGACTACTGCTCTTTGAAACAGGAACAATATAAGCCAATTTCCATACAGGAGGGAAATATATCCCGCATCTACTGTTTTTTGAAACAAATAAACAAGGATAAATATCCATAATGATAATAGATAGAAACCAACCACTAATACCACCAGGCCCTGTGGCAGATGTGCTTCTAACTGTATCATACAATCAGGGACGTCGGGAGGCATACGCACTGTACTGATTTCAGTACAACTTTTTTAGAAGGGGGGTACCATTTTTGAAAAAAAAAAAAAAAAAAACGTACATACATTTACAGAGGTGTTGGCTCCTTTAAGGAGGATACCAGCCAGTCGGAAGTGAGCTCACATCATGTCCGGCTGGCTGCGAGCGGGAAACGAACATTCACAAATGGAAGGCAATGCAAGCGCAACGAACAGAGGATTATTGAGGCAAGCGCAACGAACAGAGGAGAGCGTTCACAAATGGAAGGCAATGCAAGCGCAACGAACAGAGGATTATCATCGAGGTAATCAATTGAAGTAAGTGTGTGCATGCAAGCGGAGATATTGTGGGTGTCCAGCACAATCGCAAATGGCAGTTTAGTTTGAACTGATGGCAGTTTAGTAGTTTGAACTGATGGCAGTTTAGTAGTTTGAACTGGGGTGTGTGTGTGTGTGTGTGTGTGTGTGTGTGTGTGTGTGTGTGTGTGTGTGTGTGTGTGCCTGTGTGTGTGTGTGTGTGTGTGTGTGTGTGTGTGTGTGTGTGTGTGTGTGTGTGTCTGTAAATGCCCCCACATAATACACCTGCTGGTTATAGGTGTTCAGGCTCAAACCCTGTACCTTTGCTTCAGGGTAAGAAGAGCCTAAAGTCCCTAACCACCACCATTTCTGAACTTTGTTCAGATTTGCTTTTCTAATGGTTGTGAGCTATGGTGAGAAATGAAGTTGTATTTCTCCCATTATTGTTTTTGTTGTTTGCCCAGGTTGTTTGGGCTAAGGTGTGAAGTGAGAACTGAACTTGTATTCCCTCATTATTGGCTTTGTTTGTCCAGGTTTTTTGTGCTAAGAGGTTGAGAGCTATCTAAATGATAGCCATTAAGTTTGTCTTCCTATTTTTCAAACTGCTGATTTAGCATAGTGGTATTTTGCACTGACTATAGTGCATATGTTTCTGGGTTCAAGACATGCATGGTAAAAATGTAGCATTTTATTCTAGCAACTTTCCAAAATTATACAAGCAATGTTTAAAATATGTCCCTGTTTTTTGGGCTTTTGTCCCCCCCCCCCCAATAAATGTTGGCTTTTTCCAGATTTCTTGTGCTGCAAAGTTCAGAGATACAACTGAGTGTCGACATTTTACAAGGAGCTGAGAGCTGCAGGGGAACTTAAGTTTAGTGCTGCTTATGCTGAGTCTGCTTGTACTGTTAATAGCACAACAGGTAGTGTACTTGCTTTTGATGCAGAAGGCTGTGGGTTCTTCTCCCACAGTAGGTAGATGCATTGCTGATACTGTACTGTGTTGTAAAGGGGGGTGGATGCTGTAGTCCGTTTTGGCGAAGATATCTAGTAGCAACTATGAACCTGTTATCAGTTTGCCATCCATTCCCTATTGCAATATTACTAGCGTATCATTGTTTTTAATGCAACATAGGCAATTTATTTCTCAAGGGCAACAGGCACATTATTTGTAGATGAAACCATGAAATATAAAGTTGTTTGCTAGCAGCAGCCTCTTCATTAGTTACAGATTTCTCTAATGTGGAATTATGTAGATGGCTTTTACTAGTTCAGAGATTGTGCATATTTACTGATACTGGTGGTGTAGAAGTTTGAGTAGACTTTTATGATGGAAGGTATATCAAAGAGCATGTGTATGTTTCATGTGCAAGGAGCCTATGATTTGAAAACAGCCCAAAGTTACTTTATCTGCCACTGGCAAAATGTATTTTCTTTGAATGTGGGTTTCAATGCTGTCTCAATGAATGTGAGTTTCAAGGGCAGAGAAGTTTTAATGCTAAGTCTAGTTTCATTGTGAGACTGCATTGCTTTGTTTAGCAGAGATTTATTGGCGTTCGTGCTGTAAAATGCAAAATAAAACTTTTCTGGCAAATCATTTAGGAATGAAGTCACTAAATAATGAGTGACGTTAAGTTTCAGACGTCATAATCTTTAGAAAAATACATGCTAAAGCAAGACCTGATATTCTATCAACTGTCTTAAGTTTATACAAGGTCAATTTTTAGCACTGTTTGTATGTTCCCCCAATATATTTGGCCTTGTCCAGATTTCCTGCATTAAGAGGTTGAGAGGTATGTGCAAATAAATCGCTTTATAGAATTAGGAATATCCAAACATCTCAACTGTCCCCAATTTTGGCTCAAAATGTTGCTCTCCCCCTAATAATCTCTCTGCAAAATAGCAATTTTGGAAGAAAATGTGGAGGGTTTACTTTTATAAATAACTGTAATGATCAGAGTTATAGATTACTTTTATTTCAGAAATGCATGTAGATTCTCTAATTTTGTTAGCTGCTCTAAGTTAACTGTGCTCATATTAAAATGGTGTCCCTTCTTTGACAGGTTCCCAGCTGTATTGTCTGGCAATTTTATATTTTTGCATCACATTTTTGGTCAGTTTTTCATAAAATTGCAGTTTTCTGGCAAATTAGTGGCAAATCATTAAAGACTGAAGTTAGAAAATAATGGCAGACATTTGAGTTTCAGATTTCATACCTTTCAGAAAATTCGTACTAATGCAAGACCTACTACTATTCTATTATCTTTTCTAAGTTTATAAGAGCAATATTTAAAAAAATGTCCTTATTTTTGGGCCTTTGCCTCAGTTTTATTTAAGTCTGTTGCTCTAAGAGGTTGAGAGGTGTGTGTGTGTATTAAGTAGGTAGGTAGCATACCTCTCAACTGTCCAAATTTTGCAGAATGTCCAGATTTTTGCCCCATATTTTTTGTCTGTTCCTCATAAATTTTGTGATTTTCTAGAAAATCATTGAAGGCTGAAGTTGCTAAATAATGACAGACATTTGAGTTTCAGACTTCATGTCCTTTAGAAAAATTCATACTAGCACAAATCCTGTTATTCTAGCAACTTTCTCATACTAGCACAAATCCTGTTCTAGCAACTTTCTAAGTTCACGAGAGCATTATTTAATATCTGTCCCTGTTTATTTTAGGCTTTGTCCATATTTCTTGCACTAAGAGGTAGGTAGGGGTGTGCGTGTGAATGAAACATCCTAGTTAGGGGTAGCAGGTGGTTAGTAATTTACTCAAGCTCAAAACCTGTACCTTAGTTACAGAAAACAAAAGCATAAATTCTCTACCCCAACCACCATGCTGCATTTTTCAAAGAACTGACATTTCAGGTTAATTTTCAATTCAAGGAACCGAGTTTGAGCGAATTTATATTCTATTACTGAAGAGGCATTACAGTGAATGCCTCTTGATCGACACTAAAAGAGCGAACCGTGAATTACGAGAATGGCCATAGCTTGGCTGGGGAGGGGGGTAGCAGTTTGAGAGCTGTGAGTACAAATTTGAAAATCCTAGCTACACCCCTGCATACAATACATTAGAGTGTAAATATGTCTGGACAAACAGCAGCCATATTAATAAATAAATTCTAATTTCTTATTTCATCTCAAAACTAACAAAGTAATCAATAAAGGTGTTAACTACTGACTCAGCATCAGTTACTAGTTATTCACCAACTTGAAGCTCACATCTAGTATAGGCTTATTTTTAAAACATTAAATGATTAAAACAATCCTTTTTATTACCAGCAGCACTATTTAGCTATTTTTCCCATAAACCACTCTCCTCACTCTAGGTAACTCCCTCAACTTATTTATAGTTGTTCTGTAATCAAGCAATCTCCATTCTCCAGCTGTTCTAATGTGAATTCAGTAGCAGGAACTCAAACAGAATTTACATATTATTCCCCAAAATACAATCACTGGGTTAGACTAGGTAGAAATGGTATTTCTCACGTACATATGTATTTTTTTACTTGAAAGCTTTGAGACCCATCCAATAACTATAAAAGATCAAGTGCCAATAAAAACTAAGTTAAATTGTGGGATGGTGACATATAATGAGACACCAGTACTTTTCTACTTACTCATCAAAAAAGAAGGAATTTAAGGAATGGGTAGTCTTTATGATTTGAGTTTTATTAGGGAAAACAGAAATTACTCCAGAAAACATAGCTAAGTGAGTAGGATAAAATGAAAATTGATTTTAAAAGAATGGTATAAATGAGATGGAAAGATGGGGGAAATTAACAGGCATGCTAATGCAAGATAGAGAAAAAGCATGGAAAGAATGGCAAAAATATAAAACACCACCGTATCTAGAAAATGTAAGAATGCTTCGCAACGGTACTGAAAGGCAAATTAAGACAAAAAAATGCATAATAATTTTCTGAATAATAGTAAACAGAACCCTAAAAAATTCTGTGCAGCTATTAAAGAAATTGTGCATCTCAGCCATAAATTCAACTATAACCCCCTTTCCCAATAACTTATCACTCATTTCACAAACAGTATAGCATCTCTATCCAAGTATTCCCCAGCATCTAATCCTAATCCTGCCCAGCCAATGTTTTGATATCATACTAAAAAGCAAATTAAGACAAAATATATACTAAAGTAACTTTCAGATTAATCCATACCTCTCAACTGTACAGATTTTTGCAGAATGTCTAGCATTTTTGCCTCATATACTTTGGTCTGTTCTTCATAAAACTTGGGTTTGTTTTGGCAAATCATTACAAACTGAAGTCACTAAATAATGACAGACATTTCAGTTTCAGACTAGAAAATACATAATAATGCAAAATATGTTATTGTAGCAACTTCCTAGGTTTATAGGAGCAATATTTAAACTCTGTCCCTATTTTTTGGTCTTTGCCCCCCCCCCCCCATCCTTTCTGACTTTGCCCTGATTTCTTGCACTGAGAGGTTGAGAGTTATGATAACAACCCTAAATAATTACAGACAACCATTAAAAAAGTCTTGCATCCCAGCCACAAATTCAGCCCTAACCCCTCTCTCAATAATTCATCACTCAAAACCGCAATACAATTCAACTATTTCATAGACAGCACATCTATAATCAAGTATTCCCCAACATCTAATCATAACCCTGCCCAGCAGCCATGTATGACCACATCCACTTTCACTTTCAAACCTGTGTCCACATCCTATATAAAACTACTCTCAAACAAACTCAAACCATGCTCTACTTCAGCTGATGGCCTTCCAAGCGAATACCTTAAAATAGCAGCTGATACCATTGCCTACACTGTCTCAATCCCTATAAACATATCAAACCAGAAATGTCATGTTCCCCCTCTCTGGAAAAAGTCACACGTTATCCCTATGCACAAAGGAGGAAATTGAACAGACGTTACTAACTTTACACCTATAGAAATCTTATTCCCCCTCCCCAAAATACTTGACAAACGCAGTCAAAAACGATTACTAAACTATCTCCAGCAGGAAGAACTCCTATTCCCCACAAAAATAGCTTCTGTACTTCCCATAGTACTAAGACTGCACTTATAACCTATGTATATACTGTAAATAAAGCTAGAGATAACTGCAAATGAGTCTCATCCTTATTTCTAGACTTGTCTAAAGCCTTCTACACAGTTTGACATAGCAAACTTCAACTTCAGAGGCCCTCATCAGGTTCCTCTCTCAGCCCACCCTTCTATGGTTCAAAAGCTACTTATCCAGTAGGTATCAGTCAGTAAAATGGCACTCCACCCTCTATCCATACCTCCCAATCACCAATGGCATACCACAAGGCTCTATCTTTAGTCCCCTCCTCTTTAACATTTTCACTAACTCCCTCCACACTGTGAAGATAAGTGAAGGCTGCCAGCCTAGCCAGATAGAATTTTGTAGATAATTCTGTCATTTGTAAATATTAATGTAAGCCACAGGCTTGTTCTCTTAAATGTGAAAAGACTGCATTGGATATTGAATTACAAAAATGTAACAACAACGCCCTCTGTTGGAACAAAGCTGATAAGTCAATTCTTTGATGTCAAAATTCGGAGCCGATATGTCTAGAGGGAGGCATCCTGCTTATTGTTTTAAGACCAGAGTTAATGGCTAGAATTTGCTTCTATAAATGTCCTTTATTGCTCTGGTTTCTGACCAGGTGTAAAGAATGTAAATATAGTTTCTGTTAGCCTGGAAAAAACAGAGAAGTGTGAAGAATGATGTCATGTGAAGGAGCTCTGTGTTATCAATTTAAAGAGAGAGAATCAGAGAGCTCAGAGCATTTTGTCTTGAGAACATCCAATATCACCACACTGCTTTGATCTATATGTAAGTTATTTAGAACTGTGTTTTTTCTTAGATATACCTAGGAAATAGGAATTTTATACTAGTTTGTTTTTCTGTGATGTCAGAACTTTTCCACTGTATTATTTTAAGTATTTATCTGTGATCTCTGACCACTTGACTAGCGCTGTGTAGTAAGAAGTATTGTCTTCTGTTTTTATTTTTTATTATTAAATATTTTTAAACCTTTCAATTGTGGCTGTTTTATGTAGAGTTAATTTAAGCTCTAGAATACATTGCATGTATATAGTGTTAGTGAACCAAGTCACTCTAATAAGCCTTGACTGTTCAGTCACACTTACCGTTTGGATAATAATATTGCACAGTAATAATTGGACACCCTGTTAAGGGTCTTTGAGTAGCTGATAGATATTAGTGGGTGGTGGCAGCTGGTACTACCATTTAGACTGGGCAGAAAAGGGGCACAGCTGGAGAACCTGTGCGAGCCTTCCCCAGGAGTGTCTATGTGGTTGCATAAACTCTTATCTCAAAGTGTGTGTCTGTCAGCTACTTGGGCAGGGACACGAAGCACTGGTTGGACAGAGAGGGTGCTGGTGTGTTTAGCTTGCCCACTTGGCTGAAACCTGGACCCTATAGCTGTGCCAGTGGGGAGTCTTATTGTGGCCCAGAAGAGAAAGGGAGAAACCAGTCCCAGACTGACTGTGATCTCTGTGTGCTCTTAAGGGAAATTGTACTTTACTGTGTGTGTATTTATT